>NC_056725.1:1674716334-1674723834 GCF_019279795.1 Protopterus annectens
GGGACCTTATTCCCGTTATCTATTGATTTTTAGACACCACTGTACATTATGTAGGCACACAGTAATAGAAATCCTCACTCTCCTTCCTTTCTAGATTGCAATAAAGTCTTTACCAATATCATAACAAGCATTGAGGGTTTCACGTATGCTCTAGACCAAGATTTCTTGAGAGGATTAGAGGCACTGAAGATCTCCTTTGTTGATAGAGGCTATATGCGTGTAGCGATCAATAATATATGTGAGCATGTGATAAGAATGAGGGGAACTAGAGGTAAACCCTATTTTTCAAGTCGTGGATATGATAGGAAAGTTCCAGTTAAGCCAACTACCCAAACTTTTTTAACTTTACCTCTGGGTAACAATACATCCTTTGTACAGCATACTATTATGGATAACTGGAATATCCTAATGGTGGATCCAAGTATACACCTGTAGTATTGTCCACAGTATGCGTTCAGCAATAAGTCAAACTTGAAACAGCTACTCTGTTTCCCAGATTTATGTGTGATTGAACAACCATTGATCTGAAGTAGGATATTCATTTGTCTGCAACCTGTGGGTTATGGATCCGATATCGGATCCGAACCGGCATAGTTTCCAGCTATGGATCCAAGCTCTCAGCTCCTCCCCTCACCCATAATGCCCTGCTCTACCCTCATGACCTCAGATCTTGTTTGCCGCTGGTAACTGGATGTGGTTTCATAGCTCTCAGCTAAGTGGAATTTTCTTGTATAAATTAGAAATTTTTGTTTTTTAAACTTTTTGTGTGAAAGTTGTAGGTTTCCTTTTTTATTGACTGTTTTAGTTTAATTTTATTTACAGTAGTATTTTATTCCCTCCCTCGCTGGTGAGTGTGTGTGAGGCCTGTGTGTTTTTAGTTTATTGTTTTAAGTTACTTCTGTAACTTTTGGTTATTTTTGATATCTGACCAGCCTAAGTCATTTTTCTAATGCCGAGTGTGGCCATAAGCTCTCACCGCTGATGGCCACACTCGGTGTGTCTTGGGGTTGAACACCTCACATCTGGATGTTCCATTTGTGCAGGGTTCAACCCCAGGGCATGAGGAGCGGAGGTCCAAGCTGGTCTTGGCGGGTCTTTTACCGGGACTCGGCCCACCGCTCCTCGGGACTCCTGGCTGCAGTGTTCCCCTGCACCCCTCCTGCTCCTGGGACTCAAACTCCCGCTTCTGGACAGGAGAGGGATGCATCTAAAGGACCGGAGGGAGAAGCACCACAAGCGGCGGGCCGAGACCTCTGTTTCGCCCCGCCAGCCAAGCGGCTTCTCCCGGCCTCCTGTTGGCGGTCTCCTCCTTCTCGGCTCCGGTCACCTGTGTGCTTTCACCGGGTCCTGAGGAGGAGGGACCCGACTCCGCCGAGGCTATCGAGGAGGCATTCCAGGCCTACCTCGGTAGCCTCGCCGAGATCTACCATAGCCTTGATGCTGATCTGGACCGGATGATGAGAAGGTTCATCCAGGCCCAGATGCAGATGGGAGTGTCTTGCCTCCGGGGAGCTCAACACCTTTTAAGCCTATTGCTCCTTCTCCGACCCGCTCCGGGTTCGGAGCAGCTGGAGCCGAGCAGCCGGGCGGGGAGGTCGAGTAGTACTGGTACCGGATCCGACCCTGCCCTCGAGTGCGTCGGACCCGATCTCGGAGCCTGGATCCGAGCCGGATCCGGGGATCAGTGCTCCTTCGGCGCCGCTGTGTCGGAGCGCACTGTCCCCGGATCCGAGTGCGGCCGCTCCGATCCACTCTTCGGATCCGAGGGGAGCCGATTGTCGGATCCTTTGGTCGAGGTCGGCTCCCTTCGCTTTTGATGTAGTGGAGAGGGCTCTGTTGAGGGTCTCCGGACCCCGGCACTTGCTTCGGCTCCGCCCCGCT
Organism: Protopterus annectens; assembly: GCF_019279795.1. NCBI lineage: Eukaryota > Metazoa > Chordata > Ceratodontiformes > Protopteridae > Protopterus > Protopterus annectens. The sequence continues at coordinate 1,674,718,216 of NC_056725.1, forward strand.
CCCTCTGCACTGGGCCAGGCTTCCACCATCCGGCCCCTGGGACAGCCCGCTGTGCCCCAAGTTGCTCCTATGGAGCAAATTGCTGCTTGCAGGACTCCTCTGACAGCCCCCAGAGGAGGCTCCTCGCAAGCATACTGCAAAGGAGGCACATTGACTCCCGAGTCTCTCACTGAAGACACGGACTTGGAGGAAGGGAAGGCTCCCCACGGTCACCCCGAGGATGTCTCCTTTGGAGACATCATGGAAATGCTCCGTATAGGGGGTGGTCTGCCCCAAGTCTTCCTCGGACGAGTCCGTGTTCTTGGAGGCATTTGAAGCGGGCCCGTCTACCTCTTGGGTGTCCCCTGCCGACCCCTGGTGGACCTTATTACCACCAGGGCGTGGAAGGAACCGGACACCGTGGAGCCAATTCCCAAAAGACCTGATAGATCCTTAGCCCCTTCTGACAGGACCCATTGGAGTAAGGGGCCTCCTGTAGATGCCATGTTGATGGCGGCGGCAACCAAGAGGGAACTGCCTCAGAGTTCCTCAGTCCAACCACCGAGCAAGGAGACTAGGATGATAGACCGCTTGGGGAAGCGGATGTTAAGTTCAGCGACCTTCTCGGTAAGGCGCTGAACTATTTGGCACATGTTATTGGATGCAGCGAGATCTTATTAAGAATACGCTGCATCCGAGTCCATTTCGGAGGAGGACAGAGCTCTGCACTCCACCAAAATGGCCACTCTTAGGTCAGTACATACTCTGCGGCTACTCTCCCATGCTACGGAGGGCCGCTAGAGCTGAGGCAGGACTGGTCACTAGGCGTCAGGCCTGGCTCCGCACGCATTTTTCTGAGCCCTTCAAGGCGTCTTGCGAACGCCTTTGATGGTTCTGCTCTGTTTGGCAAGACCGTTCGACGTTGACCCAGAGCGAGAAGGACGGAAGCGCTGTCTGCCGTCGAATCCGCTTCTCTGCACCCCAGAGGCCCTATTCTAGGAACCAAAAGGGTCAGAAGAAGATGTGGTTCCGAAGTCGCAGCAGTCCCAGCCTGCTCCGGACAACCAGTCCTTCCGTGGCAGAGGAGGACAGGGAGGACGCCGCCCTAGAGGCAGAGGGGCTCCCAGAAACTTCGGGTCCAGGGAACCTTTCTCTGAACGGCCCGCAGCAACCCTGAGGGTTGCCCGACTGCTCTACTCTGGAGGCAGTCGGGGCGTCGGGCACCTAGCGGCATGGGAGTCCATAACATCGACCGCTGGGTTCTCCAAATCATATCCAGAGGATATCGCATTCCTTTCCTTCACCTTCCAAAGTTGAAGTCCCTCCCAGACGTCCACCCGGTCAGGGAGGCCGCTGGCAGAAATTGGCCATCTGCTAAAGAAAAGAGCCATCCAGCCCGTCCCCAGACCAGATCGGATCAGGGTTCTACTCCAGGTTCTTTTAGTGCCAAAAAGACGGGGAACTAAGACCAATCCTAGACCTCTCTCTTGAATCTGGCAGTCCCCAAAGAAAAATTCGAATGGTCACTCTGCAATCTATTTTTCCCCTTCTGGGAGAAAATCACGGTCTCCCAGTCTTTAGCTCTCGTGGTCCTGATGGATTTGCATTTTTGAGGTGGAGCATGTCCATCAGATCCTGATTGGACATGGCCTTGTACGTCAGGCAGAGATCACCTCTGAGCAGGCGGTATGCTACTGAATAGAGCTGAAGTTTCTTTAGTCTGGCAGAATAAGACATATGTTGGAGACCCTTGATCCTTTTGGTGAGGTACTTTTGTGGTCTCTCCAGCTGTTGCAAGTGCCGGGTGAGGTACATACCAAATGGGGCATTGTACTCAATCATGGGTCTGATGAGGGGAAATATACAATGACATCCTTGGATCTGGATGTGAATCCCTTCATGATGAGGTGTGCAAGGTAGAATGTTTTTCTAACCACTTTGGCAACGTGGGTGTCAAATGAGAGGTCGCTGTCTACTTGGGTCCCTAGGTCTCTGATTACTTTTTCCGATATCAGTGGGTTGCTGTCTATGTGATAATTTGTGGGTACTTTGTTTTTCCAAAGGGATGACTATACATTTTTGGCATTTAGTTTAAGGCCTGACTACGGCACCAGTTGTCCATTTCATTGAGGCCTTTTGTAGGATGTGTGTTTTGCTGGTGTATCGACTATGGCCTAGTTTGCAGTCATCTAACTTTGTCAGCCACAGCCCTCCCATGTTTGCTTTAACATCTGAGAAATAAATGCCGAACAAGAGGGGTCCCAGGACGGATCCCTGTGGGACATCACTTGTGACTGGCTTTGAGTCTGACATTGCTCCAGCGATTTTAACTTTATGGGTTCTGTCCTTTAGCCAGTTTGCAACCCATCTAGTGACATAAGGGTTTACTTTTAAGCTGTTTAGCTTATCTATGAGGCCTGAGTGGGGTATTGTGTCGAAGGCCTTAGCCAAGTCCAGGTATGCTGTATGGACTGCTTTGCCCTCATCAATGGCTCTAGTGACTGTTTCGAAAAAGTCAACCAGGTTTAAAAGGCAGGATCTGCCCTTTACAAAGCCGAACTGGGTGGCGTCTGTAGGTCCCCTATGTCTCCGTTTATGAGTTCCATAATGATTCTTTCCATAGCTTTGCAGACCAGGCTAGTCAAGCTTATGGGGGTAGTTTCCAGGGTCTGTAGAGGCACCCCCCTCTTGGAGTGGGACCACTGTTGCTGTACGCCAGTGTTCAGGTACATATCCCGTTGTAAGGCTAAGGTTAAATAGCATTTTTATGTGTGGGGTTCGCTCCTCTTGAGTTCACGTAACACGCACCCAGGATACCGTCAGGTCCCATTGATGCTGTGTTTTTGCTTTGTTTAGGGCGGTTCTCACTTGGACATCTGAGATGACAGGAGATTACATTCAGCTGGGATAAGTATTTCTTCTTTTGGGGTGAAGGAGGAGAAATTTGCACTGAACCTGTCAGCCAGAATGTTGGGAATATCTGTGGGTTCAGTGTATTTTTTTGTTGTGAACCAACTCTGAGCATATCTGAGGGTTTCCCAACCCAAAGGGGGTTTTCTTACTCATTTTCAGGCGTGAAGAAGGCTATTCCTTTTGTGGATCCATATTCTTTCCAAAAGTGAAGGATCCTTAGCGATCCTCTCAGCTCTGCGAGAAGTTGTGGCCTCCTGTAGATGCCATGTTGATGGCGGCGGCCACAAAGAGGAACTGGCTCAGGAGAGTCCTGAGTCCACCCACCGAGCAAGGAGTCTCGGATGATGGACCGCTTGGGGAAGCGGATGTTCAGTTCGGCGACCTTTTCGGTAAGGGCGCTGAACTATTTGGCACATGTTATTGGATGCAGCGAGACCTTATTAAGGAGCACGCTGCATCCCCAGTCCATTTCGAGGAGGACAGGCTCTGCACTCCACCAAAATGGCCACTCTTAGGTCAGTCACAATACTTCTATGCGGCTACTCTCCCATGCTACGGAGGGCGCCGCTAGAGCCTCGTGGGGGCAGGACTGGTCACTAGGCGTCAGGCCTGGCTCCGCCACTCTGTTTTTCTGAGCCCTTCAAGGCGTTTGCGAACGCCCTTTGATGGTTCTGCTCTGTTTGGCAAGACCGTTCGAGCGTTGACCCAGGCGAGAAGGACAGAAGGCAGCTGTCTGCCGGAATCCGCTTCTCTGCACCCAGAGGCCCTATTCTAGGAACCAAAGGGTCAGAAGAAGATGTGGTTCCGAAAGTCGCAGCAGTCCCAGCCTGCTCCGGACAACCAGTCCTTCCGTGGCAGAGGAGGACAGGGAGGACGCCGCCCTAGAGGCAGAGGGGCTCCCAGAAACCGCGTCCAGGGAACCTTTCTCTGAAAGGCCCGCGCAGCAGCCCTGCAGCGCTGCCCGACTGCTCTACTCTGGAGGGAGTCGGGGCGTTCCGGGGCACCTAGCGGCATGGGAGTCCATAACATCGGACCGCTGGGTTCTCCAAATCATATCCAGGGGATATCGCATTCCTTTCCTTCACCTTCCAAAGATGAAGTCCCTCCCAGACGTACCACCCGGTCAAAGGGAGGCCGCTTTAGCAGAAATTGGCCATCTGCTAGAGAAAAGAGCCATCCAGCCCGTTCCCCCAGACCAGATCGGATCAGGGTTCTACTCCAGGTTCTTTTTAGTGCCAAAAGACGGGGAACTAAGACCAATCGTAGAGCCCTCTCTCCTGAATCTGGCAGTCCCCAAAGAAAAATTCCGAATGGTCACTCTACAATCTATTCTCCCCCTTCTGGGAGAATGCCACTGGATAATGCTCGATAGATCTCAGGGACTTGCACTACCACATCCTAATGGACAGGCGCTCCAGGAGGTTTCTCCGCTTCGGCTGGGAGCCAGTCACTACCAGTTCGGGTCCTTCCCTTTGGTCTCACCACAGCCCCAGGGTGTTTACCAAAGTACTAGCAGTGTGCGGCCCACCTGAGGCTTCAGGGGTGCAGGTCTTTCCCTACCTGGGCGACTGGCTCCTTACACGCCAACAAGGCATCTACTTCTCTCGGCCTTGAGACTCCTTTCTCCATCTTGCTCCATTTCTGGGCATCACAATAAATACAAAAAGTCCAACCTGGCACCCACTCAGCTCTTAGATTTCATAGGGCCAGACTAGACACAAGGAGTTTACGAGCCTTCCTCACTGCGGACAGAGTTCTAAATCTGCAGCTCAGGTGCAGGCCATTCTCCATTCATGTTCTGTTCCAGCGGAGTTGGTCCTGAGGGCTCTGGGGTCCATGGCTTCGTCGATAGCACTTCTTCCTCTTGCCAGGCTCAATATGCGCATTCTACAGTGGGCAGCTCTTAGTACAGTGGTCATACCTTGCTCTCCCCATGTATCATCCCATAGCGATCAGCAAAGGCTTACCAGCGGTCCCTCTTGTGGTGGCTCCACTCCCCGGATCTCCACGAGGGTCGCCCATTTTGTGCTTCTCCCCTCTCGCCACGGTGACCACGGACGCCTCCGCCTCGGGTGGGGGGCACTGCGAGCCGGACAGTCAAGGCAGTGGAGCGATTCAGAGACCTTACTGCATATCAATGTTCTAGAGATGAGAGCAGTGCTCTTAGCGTTGCTAGCACTTCAGGACTTTCTTCCCTTAGGAACAATTGCGATTCAATCGGACAATATGTCTGTTGTCTGGTACATCAACAAGCAAGGGGAACAAGGTCTTACCCTCTTTGTCGAGGCCATGAGAGTTTGGGAATGGGCAATCTCCACCAATCGCTTTCTCATAGCAACGCACATTCCGGGTCGGTCCAACATCCTAGCGGACAAGCTCAGTCGCACCATTCTGACCCCTTACAGTGGTCTCTCAATCGTCAAGTGGCGGGCGCATATTCGCGGTGGGGAACCCCTTCATGCGATCTTTGCCTCTCCCTCAAACACCAAGTGCGACAGTTTTTTCGCTCTGATACCTCCTCCCGGAGGTACCCCAAGAGTAGCTCTGGTGCATGCTTGGCCACCCGGTCTTCTGTATGCCTATCCACCCTTGCCTCTGATGTTGCAAGTACTTCAGAAAGCCTCTCGGGTGGGTTGCAGAATGATTCTCATTGCTCCGTTCTGGCCTCGACAGATCTGGTTCCCCTTCCTAAGGTCTCACTCGGTGAATCCTCCTTGGATTCTAGAT
>NC_056725.1:1674728834-1674733834 GCF_019279795.1 Protopterus annectens
TGAGATGACAGGGAGATTACATTCAGCTGGGATAAGTATTTCTTCTTTTGGGGGTGAAGGAGGCGAGAAATTTGCACTGAACCTGTCGGCCAGAATGTTAGCAATATCTGTGGGTTCACTGTATTTTTTATTGTTGTGAACCAACTCTGAGCATATCTGAGGGTTTTCGCCCAGGTTTCTTATATAGCTGAAGAAGGCTTTGTGGTTATCTTTAGTGTCCTTAGCGATTTTTCTCTCAAAGTTTGCCTTGGATGTTTTTATGAGAGAACGTAGTTTTCTGCTAATGTTGATCAGAGATGTCTTCCCTTCATGGGATTTCGCTCTGACATGCAGTAGCTTCCTTCTTTTGTTATACAATTTGTTTATGGCTGAGGTCCACCAGACAGGACGCTTACATTTGGTGGAGAGGGACTTGGATTTGTTTGGGATTGCATGATCCATGCATTCTTGGAGATGTCCATAGAAAGCATTTGTGAAGGATTCGGCATTGTGGGATGTGGTATCCACTGGCACAGTGGGCTTAAAGGATACCATCTCAGTCTTAAGAAGAGTGAAGTCTGCTTTTGAGAAGTTTTTCACTGTGGTCTTTTGTGCTGGGGGTGGAGGTGGGATATGTATATCCAGAGTGATTAGTTTGTGGTCATATCTCACTAGTGAGGGGTATACTTCCGGTGTGGAGCATTTTGTCCCCATGTTTGTGATGATCAGATCTAGTATATTATCTCCCCTAGTGGGAGAGGTGACTAGTTGTTCCAGTGCATTTGAATTTATGAATTCCAGGAACCTTTGGGCTAGGGTATTAGGGCTAGAATAATGTACCCAATCTATGTTTGGGTAGTTGAAGTCTCCCAGTATGATGGTATTTTGTGATACATTCATATTTTCCAATGTCTTCAGGAAGGCTGAGTGGGGTTCTTGAGATTGGGAGGGTGGTCTGTAGCATGCTACCAGTTGTATAGCAGTTTTGCCTATGGTTAGTTGCACCTGTATGGTCTCTGATGCTGTATGTGTTGCTACTAACCTGGAGGTGTGGGTGTCCTTTATGAATATGGACACTCCCCCTCCCTTTGTGGTTCGGCCCGGGTTTTGGGGACGAAAAGCATGATACGATTTATAGCCTGGTAGCGCTGGGGTGCTCTCAGGAGCCTTGAACCAGGTTTCAGTTACTGCACAGATGTCGATGTTCTCCATGCTGAGGAGTGCATCAAGTGCCTGCATCTTGAGATTTAGACTTCTGGCGTTGAGCAGCATTACCCTTAGTTTTTTTCCATTTTTGTTTTCTAAGGAGGTGGGTTTGTCTTTTGAGCCTTGCCTAAAAAAGGCACTATGGGGGTGGCAAGAGCCTTAGCCAATATCCGGAAGCCCAGTGGTGACAGGTGTAAGCCATCCCTTGTGAAGCAGCGTGGCTTGTCCAACATATCATCCCAGGCAGACAGACATTGGATCCCCTTAGAATGACACCAGTACTTTAGCCAATTGTTAAAGCTGATCATCTTGTCTTTGTATTGTGGTATCATTCTTGGTGAGGGCAAGATGCTGCTCAGGGTCAGGGTCATACCAGCCTGGGCTACATAATCCGAGAGCTCCTCTATGTCTCTTTTCATGTAGTCCAGGGAGGTACGTCTCAGGTCATTCACACCAGCATGGGCAATGACGGAGTCATATTTGTACTTGCTTTGGAGTGACCTGAGTGCGTGTGTTATGTGGCGGATCCTAGCTCCCGATAGACAGCTCACAGTCATCTTCTCCTTGTTCAGCCTGGTCAGTGGGACATCAGTGTGTCTGACTATGGAGTCACCTATTACTAGTGTATCAGGCAAGGTGTTTGGCCTTAAGGACTGCATTGGTGACACACTGATTTATTGAAGTATGTGTTGCATGTGTTTTGTTTTGAGGTGGTGGATTTTGGATGTCTGCTTTGGGAGCCTCTGTTGTTTTGGTAAGTTTTTATTAGAGCCTCCGAGTATGTCTTTGTGTTTTATGTGTTTGGTTTGCAGTTGTGGTAGGTCTATGTGGGACTGGGATTGTTGTGTGTGTGGTTGCCATCTCCTCCTGTCTGGTCATGCCAGCCCTGAGTTGAGAGAGTTCAGCCTCCAGTTTGGCTATATAGTTGCATCTCTCACATGTATTTGTGTTTGTTGGGAGGAGGAGAGGGTTGTCTGTGTACATGAGACAATTGTAGCATTGTCTCAAGATGCCCAGATTGACCAGCTGAACTGGAGACGACGCCAGTAATCTACCACTCGACATGCTAGAACAGTATAAGGGAGTGGTATACCTTTAAGGGAAGTGGGTATTCACAGGGGTGGTAAGTAGATGTAGTGCTTTACTTAGTACGAGAGTGCTTACTTAGTAGAGAAGTATTGAGAACAAGGGCTAGGCCTATAATACAGTGAGTAGTCTGGTTGTACTAAGAGTAGAGCTTCCTTAAGGGAAAATTTGAAGAACAGACTTGGCGGAGCCAGAAAACGTTAAACCGTATGCGTACGACCGTGCAAAGCCGTGCAAACGCGGATTTTAAACAGTGAACTACAAAAGAGCTGGAAATGGTCCCAAACAACCAGTTACTACAGCTTCTTGTGCTGAGGTCACTTCCCCCAAGGACAGGTAGGCTGCTCAAGGCTCCCCACTCCCACTGGTGAGCAAAGAAACTTCCTTCTATCCAAGTAAGGTAATGGACAACACAGGAACTACACCACAGCCCAGAATGCCTGTAAACTGGTCTAAACTAGTCGAGGAAGGCGGGAAAACAAGGATTATTTTTTTGTTTTTTTGGTAGAAACACACAGAAAATGCAGAAACAGTGATAAATTAGTTACACAGGCTAGCACACTTTAGTGGGCAGCCTCCACAATTAAATTAAACAAACAAACGAGCAAACTTTCAATCAAATTCGACTAAAATGTAATGTGCAGATTTTAAAATAATGCAGCAATCAGTTAAAAAACAGTTCAGGCTAGTTCAAGGTAAGCTACAGAAGCCATTTCAAGTGAAAAAAAGCAAAGATACTTAAATCCAGAAGGTAGTCGCTTTTCTGAGTTCCCTGCTGCTAGGACCACTCTGTAAACCCACGTGGAGCTTACGTGTGTGTGTGTGTGTGTGTGTGTGTGTGTGTGTGTGTGTGTGTGTGTATGTATATGTATGTATATATATATATATATATATATATATATATATATATATGTATGTGTGTGAAAACTATAAATTTAAAGTGGAGGAAATTAGGACAAGATAGGGACCAGCCTTACTCAGCAAGCCTTCTGAAATTTCATTAGGTGCCCTCTTGTTTACATTAGCATTCCCTTTTCCGTACAAGCACCAGTAGGTCTCTTGTTGTTTTTTATAGCTTGCATTTGCGATCTTCTCATATCTTACTCCCTAACCTTTTTTTTATAAGTAATAGCATTTTAGGCCGCTACATCCTTGCTGACAGCCGTCCTTCTTCGCAGCACACTCCGCAGCTCTTACTTCCTCCCAGTTCAAAGACCTATATGTGGGAATATTCTTATTTCCTTTATTTCACTTGTTGGGCTTGCAATATTTATTTATATTTTCTTTTGGCAGAGTTATTTATTTATTTCCGCCCACCCTTTCTCCTGAATACATATCTCCCCAGGGACCTATGACCTTTTTGCATTAATGCTAATACCGGTTACCTCCGTTCTTTTAGCGTAACTCAGCCAGCTCTCCGAAGTATAATTATTTTGTATATTCATCCGTTATGGGAATGTTCCCTTCTCTGTCCAAGCACTGATTGGTCTCTTTTCTTTTTTTAATAACTTCATTGGGCATAGCATTTTTCTTCCGCACCCTTTCCTGCTTCGATTGTTTCTACTCAGATCCTTCCTAGCCCCACATAAGCCCTATAATAGTATATTAGCACAGACTATTCTGCTCCTACTTTGCCTTTTCTCAGTGGCCCTTTATTTTATACCTATTAAGCCATTTTCTAACAGCTCCACTCGCATAAACATCCGTTTCCAACCCTTAGTCCCCAGCTTCCATTCTCTTGTAACACTTTCTTTTTCTATTTTTCTTTTCATTTTCCTTCTGTTTTTTACAGTTCAGAGTTCTGTTCGAACCATTCCTGCTTGTCCCTTGCTTTTCTACAAAGTATGCCATATTAGATAACCATAGATTTAGAGATTTAAGAACCCCCGACGTTGATTGCAATCAGAGTTGTGTTCCAAACCATAACCTACCTTTATTACACATTTTACCTCATAACCATATATTAACAAATAAATCAGTATATTTATGTGCTTTGTGAACACTCTGACTGCATCCTGTCTCCCAGCTTAACATATTTACTTATTTTTTTCAATAAAAGGTTTATAGTTTCTCAACATTGATATTAAATTATTAAGGAGAAGTACTACTAAACCATTGTGTACATGTGCTTTTTGGGGCAGAATATTTTTCTTTTTCTTTTCGTTTTCCTTTTTTTTTTTTTTTTTTAACAGCTCAGAGTTCTGTTTGAATCATCCCAGCTTGTCCCTTGTTTTTCTACAAGGCATCTTATATTAGATAACCTTTGATATTGCGATTTAGAACCCCCAACGAGGATTGCAAACAGAGTCCGGTTCAAAATCATAATCTTCCCGGTGATCACAGTATACACACCTTACCTGATAACCATAAATATTAACGACAAAATCAATATATTTATGTGCTATTTGAACACGTTGACTGCATCCTGTCACCCAAGTTAACATAGTATTTACACATTTTTTTCAATAAAAGGTTTATAGTTTCTCAGCATTGCTCTTAAATTATTAAGGAAAAGTACGACAAAACCAGTGTATACATGTGCTTTTTGAACGTTTTTGATTACAGACAGTCGCCTAGCTTCAGAGAGTATTTTTCCCATTGTTTCTAATATAATGTTTCTAGTTTCTCAGCATTGGGTTTGAATTGTTATAGGGGAGTGGTCTTTTTGATAGGAAATTTACTGATTGGCTTTATATGAAATTTACTACTGGTTACTATATTTTAATGAC
>NC_056725.1:1675043957-1675113957 GCF_019279795.1 Protopterus annectens
TTTTCCCTTTTTTTTGGCCCGCTTTTACATGCGTCATACAGTGGATGCTTTTCGCCCAATGGTCTTTTCAACTACTTCCTATGCATCACAAGATCATGATAACTCCAGTTTGCCAAAGGCATCTGTCCTGGTGGATATTGTCCCCTCAAGTCCATCAAGGCAGACCCTTTGTTCCTGCCTCCCCGGTCACCACAGTTACATCAGACGCCTCCCTGATCGGGTGGGGGGGGCATTTTCAGGGCAGGATGGTCCATGGCACCCTTTCGAATGCCACCTGCATATAAATGTCCTGGAGATGAGAGCAGTGCTTTTAACGTTGCAAGCCCTCCACGACTCTCTTCCCTTGGGGACTATTGCAATCCAAAAGGACAATATGTCCGTAGTGTGGTATATCAAAAAGCAGGGCGGAACCAAGTCCTATCCCCTGTGTCGAGAGGCACTCAGACTTTGGCAGTGGGCAATCTCTTCTCAGCGGTTTCTGATAGCAACGCATATCCCCGGGAAGTCCAACATCATAGCGGACAGGTTGAGCAGAGCTATTCTCATGCCTCACGAGTGGTCTCTCAAACAATCTGTGACGGAAGAGATTTTTCAGAAGTGGGGCCTTCCTTGCTGCGATCTTTTTGCTACACCTCAAAACAGCAAATGCCCCGACTTCTTCACCCTCTTCCCCCTTCCAGGCCACCCCCACCCCCCCCCCCCCGAGACGCTCTAGTCCATGATTGGCCCCGGGGACTTCTCTGTGCTTTTCCACCTTTTCCTCTAATACCACAAGTAATTCAGAAAGCAACCGCCTTGAGAGCCAAGATGATTCTCATTGCCTCTTACTGGCCTCGACAGATATGGTTTCCGTTCCTGCATCGTTATCTTTGACGGAAGAGATTTTTCAGAAGTGGGGCCTTCCTTGCTGCGATCTTTTTGCTACACCTCAAAACAGCAAATGCCCCGACTTCTTCACCCTCTTCCCCCTTCCAGGCCATCCCCCCCAGAGACGCTCTAGTCCAAGATTGGCCCCGGGGACTTCTCTATGCTTTTCCACCTTTTCCTCTAATACCACAAGTAATTCAGAAAGCAACCGCTGATTCTCATTTCCCCTTATTGGCCTCGACAGATATGGTTTCCGTTCCTGCATCGTTATCTTTTGATACAGCCTTGGCATCTGGACCCGGTTCCAGATCTTCTGACCCAACAGTCGGGGCAGCTGCACCAATCCATACCTTCTCTCAACCTCACTGCTTGGTTGCTCCACTTCCGTCCCTAGCCAGGCTTCCTATGATTTCTAATCCCGTCCGGGATCAAGGACCTTCCTCTGCCTCTCCCCAGTTTTTTCAAGAAATTGGGCTTCCCACCTCTGAACCCTGCATTTAAAAAGGAATCCAGAAACTCTTTAACTAAACACTACTCCCTGGATCTACTGAAGCTCTCCTGGTGAAGAAGAACCTATATCAAGGACCTTCCTCTGCCTCTCCCCAGTTTTTTCAAGAAATTGGGCTTCCCACCTCTGAACCCTGCATTTAAAAGGAATCCAGAAACTCTTTAACTAAACACTACTCCCTGGATCTACTGAAGCTCTCCTGGTGAAGAAGAACCTATATCAAGGACCTTCCTCTGCCTCTCCCCAGTTTTTTCAAGAAATTGGGCTTCCCACCTCTGAACCCTGCATTTAAAAAGGAATCCAGAAACTCTTTAACTAAACACTACTCCCTGGATCTACTGAAGCTCTCCTGGTGAAGAAGAACCTATATCAAGGACCTTCCTCTGCCTCTCCCCATTTTTTCAAATTGGGCTTCCCACCTCTGAACCCTGCATTTAAAAAGGAATCCAGAAAGTATGTGTTCCCTCGTATAGTAGTGATTTTTGTATTCTGTTTTTTGTAACCACAACTCTAGTGTCGCTAGTTCAGACTGGACACATAGCAGCCTCACCCCCCACTCTCCCTACTACTAGTTGCCCCCTCTCCCTTCTGACTTGCCCACCTCTATATCCCAGGACACCTGGAAGAATCCCTAAGAAACCACACCATCCTTTACTTCTCATCCCAGCTCTTGCCTGCAAAGTAATCTCTTCTGTACTTCCCGTTGTGTCCACTAGGGGCACCCTAACCTTGCTACATTACTCTACCTGAATCTCTCTCCTTTACCTTACTATTACCTACTATACCTGCTGATAAAAACATTGCTTCTAAACCTTTCCTCTTCTCTCCACTTAAATATCTTTTTATCAAAGTTCTCAGTTCAAACATAACCTAACCTTTTGTCACTTCTCATACCCACCTCCACTTACCTTACTTTAGCTGCTTTCCTGATTGTTTTCTGACTGCTGTCCTTCCTTTGTCTGTACCGCTCCGTTAGCCCTGCTCACTCCAGCTCCCCTACCCTACCCCCAATTCCCACCCACCCCAGTGGTCCTACATTTATACTTCATAACCACTCCCACTAGTTGTATTCCTCCAATCACCCTGACACCCTTCCCTATACCACTTATAACCATCTACCTGCCACACCTACTTCCACAATTACATCCATCTCCTGCTCTGATTATCTCCTCATCTTCCCAAATTAACTCCTTGTTACACTCCTGTTACAATGCCTACTCCAATAACATCATTACATTCAAAACAACTTCTCACATTTTCAATTCTCCCTTTCCTGATTATACCCTACCTCCTAACTTCCTATGAACACCATAGCCTCTCAGAAACTAATACTCTCTCCAAACACATAACTTTAACTACCATACATTCACCTTATCACTGTTTCAACTTCATACTTTCTCCCAGCTACCTAGCTACAAAATTTCATAGAAAGACTCACATTACCTACTCCCATCAAAATGACAGAAATTCACTACTCAGTTCCCCTAAGCCCTCTGACTGGTTAAAACGATTAATCCTCTCTCTGCTAGCAGGTGACATTCAACCCAACCCAGGCCCAAACACCACAACTGCAAACCCACTTTCCACTCTCTCCTCTAACTCAAATAAACCAACCAACCCCTCAAACTCTCTAATAATAGCTCACCTTAACATCCACAGTATTGCAAATAAAATTGCCCCCCTCCATGCACTACTTGATGCACACTCATTTGACATCCTTTGCTTAACTGAAACCTGGCTTAAACCAGTAACTCAGGACAAACAGATTATTCCCCCTGGCTACAACATTCTTGACTTGACCGCACTACAAAAAGGTGGTGGGATTGCAATCCTCTATAAATCAGGGATGCAAATCACTGCCTTACAGGATAAACCTCCTCCAAAAGTAATGCTGAAATCCTTATATCCAAACTCCAAGTTAATGCCTTCAAATCCATCTATATTATCTGCATATACCTGCCCCAGGCAATAACAGTAGTACCTTAGAAGAAATCCTTAACTGGCTGGCCATACAATTTCCACAAGAAACAATAGTCCTTGGAGATGTCAATATAGACTGGAATACCTGCTCTTCAGCTTACCCTTCCACCCTCTTAAATCTGCATGGTTTCTCACAAACTATTCTCTCTCCTACCCGAAAAAATAAACCTACCAACAAAGAAAGCATTTTAGACTGGATTCTGATAAATAACCACCACCAAACATATACAGTAGGTACACTACCTGATGATATAAGTGACCATGCCCTTATTTATCTAATTAGACATAAAACTGATAAACCTAACTTAACAAAATACAAAATAGTTAGAACAAACAAAACTTTTAACCCAGATAAATTTGAAGCAGAACTTAGGTCCTGCAATTGGTCTCCTCTTAAACACCTCCCACTGGATGATGCTGTGACATATTTTAACTCTAAATTCCTATCTATTCTTGACACACATGCCCCACAAGGTCCATCAGACTGTCCTTCAGAGCCCTTGGCTAACAAAGGACACAAGGCAAAAGATTATCCTGAAGGATAAACTCTGGTCCAAATACCACAGTACTAAAGATCCCACAGACCATCTCAACTTTAAACAAATAAGAAACATTACAAAAAAAGCAGTAATTCTGGATAAAAGAAACTACTACTGCCATTTGCAACAGGCTAACCTGCATAACCCACAAAAGTTCTGGGCAGGAATAAATAATCTCATGAAACCTGGCCAATCGGACACTCCAAGCCCAGCAGGCACCTCCCAATATAACTCCAAACACACTGCCAATGCCTTTAACACCTTCTTTACTGAAACTGTCCAGTCTCTTTCCAATCAACTCTCCCCTGATATTTCCAGTCTTTCCTCCTCCTCTAACACTTCCATTCCCACATTTCAACTTCAACCTGTTCCCTCTGCACTAATTACTCTGCTACATAAACTTAAACCATCCTCTCCATCTGGACCATCTACCTGCTATGTATCTAAAAGTTGCTGCTAATGCACTGACCTATCCCATCTCCATCCTGATTAACAGAACCATTGAAGAAGGCTACATTCCTTCTCTCTGGAAAATATCTCATGTTATTCCTCTTCATAAAGGAGGAAAATCAACTGAACTCTCTAACTACCGACCCATAGCTTTGCTCTCTCCTCTTGCTAAAATCATGGAAAAATGTGTCCAAAAGCAACTTCTGAAACACCTGTTAACTAACAATCTGCTAGCTAACTGTCAACATGGTTTTAGACCCTACCATAGCACCACCTCTGCCCTCCTCTCCTTCACAGACTGCATCAATAAAAATAGGAACAATAATACCCTTAGCTCTGCTATATTTATTGACCTATCCAAAGCCTTTGATATGGTCAATCACAAAATCTTGTTACACTTACTTAAATCATTTGCACTTGACGCAAGCTCAATTAAATGGTTCCACTCTTACCTGGACAACAGAAAACAGGCAGTGAGATGGCAAAATAACTTATCCAACCACCTCCCCATTACTCTAGGAGTTCCCAGGGCTCAATTCTTGGCCCTCTCCTCTTTTCAATTTTCATTAATGATCTCCATACCCATATTTCTCCTGCCACCTGTATACAATATGCAGATGATTCCACTTTAATCTGTTCTGCCTCATCCCCCTCTGTACTGCACTCTCTCACCCAAAATACTTTTGAAACCGTAGAATGTTGGTTCCTCAAACGATGCTTAATTTTGAACCCCAAAAAAACCAAATTATTACTCTTTTCACCAACCCGAAAATCCTCTCCACTGAATTTCAGTGTCACATCAACTAATGGCACAAACATCTCACCCGATCCATCTACCAAACTTCGGAGTTGAAATAGACAACAATCTGACCTTTGACACACACATCTGCAATACTATAAAATTAGTTAACAGAAAACTAGGCTCCCTCTATAGAATTAAACCATTCCTTACTCCACATGCTAGAACTTCCATTGCCCAGACCCATCTTATCTCGACTCTCCTGTATGCCTCTCCCATCTATACTTCATTGTCCAAAGCTAACCTCAGCAAACTGTCTGCTGCCTACAACAATATTGCCAGATTTGCCACCAATTCTACTTTTAGAACTCACCACTGCCAAAACTTAAGGCAACTACAATGGCTAGAACTACAAAACCAAATTCTATTTCAACAGATCTCCTTAGCCCACAAAATCCTTTACAAACCCTTAAACACACCCATTCTCACATCACTTATCACTCCATACTGCAATCTTAAAAGCCTTCACTCCTCCGACAAACTACTTATATCAACTAGTAAACCCAATAACTCAGCTGGCAAATCCTTGTTTTCCAATACAGTAGGAAAAACCTGGAATACTCTTCCTCACAATCTCACAGCAATCTCCTCTCTTCCCTGCTTCAAATCCCAACTCAAAACACACCTCAAAACCCACTGGCTCTGCCCCTGTAGCAACCCTGACTAGATTACCTTGGTATCTAGGTACTCTCAACTTCTCTGCTGTAAATAACTTCCTTTCCTCAGCTATCTAGGTACTAGAAAAATTTCTTTTCATTTTTTTTTTCTTTTTTTTTACTTTCTCTAGCTCTAGAAACTCCTAACAAAATACACTCACTATTTTTTCTCCATTTCTGCCTTCATATCCAATGATTTTGTCATATATATTATAACCATGTCTAATATTTTTACCTGATATTACAATCGCTTGCATGTGGAGCTTTTCTCCCCGGGCCTCTGCTGAAAATGGACATAAATCCAGTTGGACCAGCCCGGTCAACAAATGTAAAATAAAATAAAATAAATAAAAATAAAATATCATAATAGCTTCCCTTAAATCTTCCACCAGAAGGATTTACACTAGTAAATGGCAACGTTTCTCCTTCTGGGCAAAAGCTAGAAATATAGATCCCTTTACTGCTCTGATTCATTCGGTCTTGGACTTCCTAGCTGAAATTTTTCACTCAGGATCTTCTTCCTCCACAGTAAAAGTTCAGTTGGCAGCCATTTCAAATTTTCATATAGGCTTGTCGGACCGCAACATCATGTCTCATAAGCTTTGCAAGGCATTCCTTAGAGGCGTATTTTTACTTAAGCCTCCGATCAAAGACCCTCCACTGCAGTGGGATCTAAATTTAGTCGTAACATCCTTGATTCTTCCCCCCTTTGAACCTGCGGCTTCCTGTTCATTGAAATTTCTTTCCTGGAAGACACTCTTCCTAGTCGCCATTACTTCTGCTAGGAGAGTATCTGAGCTTCATGCCCTCTGCATTCGTCCTCCCTACTTAATCTTCCACAAAGACAGAGCTTCTCTGAGGACTAATCCATCTTTCTTACCCAAGGTGGCGTCGCAGACAAACTTAAATCAATGTATTGATCTCCCAGTTTTTTTCCCAAATTATACTAATAGAGCGGAGCAAAAACTACATTATCTGGATGTTCATCGCTAGCTCCGATATTGTTTGGACAGAACCAAACAAATCAGGAAATCTGATCAACTGTTTTTATCGTATGCAGAGAACAGGAAAAGCCTACCGGTATCTAAGGTGACCCTGTCTAGGTGGCTGCCTTCTGTGATTACATGTATTTATCAACTCAGAGGTAGAGAGTTGACTTCTAGGCCAAAAGCCTGTTCAACTAGAGCACTAGCTACATCTACAGCTTTTCAAGCTAGACTACCAATAGACACTGTTTGTGCAGCAGCCACATGGGCCTCTCCTCATACCTTTGTTTCGCATTACAAATTGGACTTGGCCTCCAGAAACAGGGCAAATTTTGGTTCCACCGTTCTCAAGAGTCTGTTCTATTGAGCCACCCTTGATGAAGGTGCTAGGGACGCGGTCCCATCCAGCAAGAATGAAGGCGAGATTGACAACTTAACACTGAGAAGTTATGTACCTACCATAACGTTCCATGTTAGTTGTCTTCTCTCGCCTTCTTTCTTGCGTCCTGCCCACCATCCCCCTAGCCTGGACAGACCGAGAAGATTGTTCCTCTTCCTTGAATCCTGATCTAGCATTTCCAGCCAAATAGCTTGTCTTAGTGTCACTAGATTAGATTGGTTCTTTGGCGGGATTATCCCCTTTTTCCTCCTCCTCTCCAGTTGGAGGACTATATTGCATAATTTTTTTCTTTATTCACCAAACGAGATCTGGGTAGTTATCGCATAGCATCATGGGATATAGGGTTGTCTCGAGCCGGTATAATTAGCTCTCGAGCTTTAGTAAGTGGCCGAGTCGGAGCCGAGGATCGGCTCCGAACCCATCCAGCAAGAAAGAAGGTGAGAGAAGACAACTAACATGGAACGTTATGGTAGGTACATAACTTCTCATTATTCGATTTTCAGACCCGAAGTCTTCTAAAGCTAAGTACCTCATTGGGGATCCTTTTTTCGTGCTCTAACTGATGTCAGAAAAAATTAATAATTGTCTTGCCTGTGGAAAGCAAATACCTCACAGATATTTTCATTCTTACTGCATCATCTGTTTAGGCCCAGACCACGACGTTCCCCACTGTCGGTTTTGTGCCCTGTTCAACGCCCAAACTATTCGTCGTCAGGCTATCTTTGTTGCTAAATTCTTTCGCTCTCGTTCTCCGTATTCTGAAATGGCTTCAATAAGCCATCTGACTACCAATCTTCTGAAAAAACATAAGGCTAAAGACAGACCGCGTAGGTCCAAGACTGCCGGCGATGCTTACGCTAAGCTAGTCGCCAGTCCACCCGTACTCGGTGAGGTGCTTTTGCAGCCCCTGATACCCACTTCTACAGATTCTCAGGCCTCTACTGAGACCCATTCGGAGTCCGGTATGCTGCGAGATGCCTCTTCGACTATGGAACCTGTGGATGTCTCTACCTTGGATGGGTCTGGAGCCGCTGTGCAGGCATCGGCTTCTGAGGATGTATTCAGGCCTTCTGATGTTCATATTAAACAGACTACTTCTTTTCAAACTAAAACTACTGAATTTCTCAGGCCCAGAGTTTGCACTACTCCTAGGAAACCGACCAAACGCATTCTCAGGCCCCCATGGCACAGAAGCAAATACTTAGAATGGCTGAAGACCTTATTACTTTAATTAGGGGAAGCTAGCCTTCCCCCTCTAAAAGACAAAGAATTGATTTTCCTTCTGATTCTTCAGATCATGAGTCCAATGGCTCTGACCTTTCTGATTAGCAGGACATACCTTTATCTACCTATGAGGATCCTGATGCAGATGATTCCATTCCCTCTGCCTCCCCACCAGAGGATTTTTCTTTCGGTGAAACCCTGCATACCCTCAGAGAGCATTTCCGCTGGGAGTGCCAGGACTACCCACAGTCCAAAAAAGACTCAGAATGTTTAAACTTGCCTCAGCGCAGGCCTCTAGCTATTCCTACTATTCTGGAAATTGTAGATGATGTCTTCATGGAATTCAGTCTTAGCCCTGATACTTTGCCACCAACTCCCAGGAAACCTGACAGGTCCTATAGAGTACCTAACTCCCACAAATTTCTATTTAAGAATCCTACTGCGGATCCAGAGACAATTTCCCAGGGACCTAAAGGCACCAAGGCTACTACAGCCAAAAGCCCTACCCCTTCGGATGGGGATTCTAGGGCTTTAGACAAATTGGGTAAGAGCTACTCTTGCCATCAGGACTTTAAATTGCCTGTTTCACATGTCAAAGTATCAGGAACATATTATGGAACTAATTAAACAGAAAATTATGTTGATTCCTGATTATGCAGAACATAGATATACAAGATATACAAGAGTTAATGCATTCTGCAAACCAAGTTGGAAAACCTACTTTGCAGTGTGGTTTTGATGCTTTAGAAGCACCTTGCAGGGCTGCTGTCACTGGGTCTGTTCTTGGAAGGCATGCTTGGCTAAAGGAACAAGTCTTGCCAGACCATGTCAAAGCAAAATTACTGATGCTCCATTAAAGAACATTTGTTTGCCACTAAAGTAGAAGAAGTCCTTAAAAAGATGGAGGAAAAAGCTAAATCTATGCAAACTGTTAAAGATTTCCTACAGGTACAGCCATCTAGATTCAGTAGGCATTGGCCTTCAAAAAACTGGTCCTTTCCAGTCCCTCCCAGACCTTCTCAGTCCAAACCCAGGAGCAGCAGACCACCAAGACTACAGTATCAGTGTATGAAAAGATCTAAACAATGGAGTGCTCCCACCTCAAAAAACGGGAGTAGTAAGCCACCATCCTATGGAATAAGTTCACAGTGACTTGTCCTTCATCCTTCACAGCCTTGCCTAAGTACTTGCACTCAGGAGGAAAACGCGCCTTGCATGCAAAAAACTGGGAGTACATTACCCAGGACAGATGGTTCTTGAACATTGTGTCCCAGGGATATGGATTCTACTTCCACTCACCGCCATCCCCAAACGGATGGCCAGACTTCCCCCCAAACCAGTGGGCAGAGTCCCAAAAGCAAGTACTTTCTCTTCTCAGTATCAAGGCTATTCAGCCTGTCCAAACAGAGCAAAGGGGACATAGTTTCTACTCCAGTCTGTTTCTGGTACCCAGAAAAGAAAACTCTTGATGCCCTATCTTGGATCTGTCTATTCTCAACACCTTCCTGGTGGTCCCAAGGTTCAGAATGTTTACTCTCCAGCAGCTGCTTCCTACGCTAGCCAAGGACTCCTGGCTAGTCACCCTAGACTTAAAAGAAGCTTATCTGCACATCCCCATAAGGGAATCTTGCAGGAAATATCTACGTTTCAGAGCATGCTCTATGCACTATCAGTTCTCTGCACTTCCCTTTGGCTTATCTGCTGCACCCAGGGTATTCACAAAATGCATTGCTCCAGCCATTGCATACTGCAGGCAGAGAAAAATTCATATTTACCCATATTTGAACGATTGCCTGATTCAGGCTGACAGTCAGGAATTGCTACTTCAGCAAGTGACATTTGTAAAGAGACTTCTAACTTCTCTAGGGTATATCATCAACAAAAAGAAATCACATCTGGTACCCAGCCAAAAGACTGTATTCCTGGGAGCAAGCTTGAACACAACTTCCGAGATGGCATTCCTCACTCCAGAAAAACAGATTTATTTGACAAACTACTTCAATCTACTGGCCACCCAAACCCAGCTATCTGCAAGAAAAATACTGCAAGCCCTAGGGTTCATGGAATCTTGCATTGTACTAATTCCATATGCAAGACTGCATATGAAGAAACTTCAATGGTACTTAAAAAGTCTCTGGTGTCAACATTCTCAGGACCTGGAAACAATATTTCCTATCATTCCTTGCCTAAGGACAGAGTTCCTTTGGTGGGCAGAGGCCTGCTACCACAACAAGGGACTCTCTTACACTCAACCCCCCCGCCACCCAAACCCTGACAACAGACGCATCAGACTATGCATGGGGGGGCTCACATTGCAGGCAAATGCATTCAAGGCAAATGGAGTTCAAAACAAATGCACATACATATCAATCAGAAAGAAATGTTAGCTGTACAGAATGCACTGACGGCCTTCAGTGGAGTTCAAAACAAATGCACATACATATCAATCAGAAAGAAATGTTAGCTGTACAGAATGCACTGACAGCCTTCAAATACCGTATCCTTCCAGGACAACTATTGATAAAGACAGACAACACCACAGTTATGTGGTGCATAAACAAGCAGGGGGGAACTCATTCCTACCCACTTTGGAGGTTAGCCATGGCTCTGTGGAACACAGCCTTTAGCAATCAAGTGCACCTGCAAGCTCAATTCCTGCCAGGCAAACTGAATTCACTGGCAGATGACTTAAGCAGAAATGTAATGGACCCACACGAGTGGAAACTGGAACCCAAATCATTCAAGCTTCTGATCCACAGGTGGGGGGCACCAGAGGTGGACCTCTTTGCTTCCCCCCAGAACCATCAATTCAGCAAATTTTGCTTCAGAACTCCCCACAGCCAAGCATGGAAAGTGGATGCCCTGTCCTGTACATGGGAAACCTCTCAATCTATGTCTTTCCTCCTCTGCCCCTCCTCTCGAAAGTTCTACTAAAGATCAAACAGGACCAGCCAAGGACAATCCTGATTGTACCAGACTGGCCACGCTAGCACTCTTACCCACTTTTATGCAGTCTGATGGTAGTGCCACCATGGCACCTGCCTCAGACCCCTTCCCTGCTGTCCCAGCAGGAGGGCCAGATTTTGCATCCTCAACTGCAAACCCTGAACCTAGCAGCCTGGCTCATCCCCTGAATACATCACCAGCAACCCTCAGTAAACAGGTGCTGGATGCCATCCTTGAGGCCAGGAGGCCTAGTACTAGGAAATCCTCTTCAGAAAAGTAGAAAAGATACTGTTCTTGGAGCCAGTCTCAGGGAAGGGACACAACCGTGCCCAACTTACCTCAAATTCTAGATTATCTAACAGAACTGCTCCACAAAGGCCTATCTTTCTCTTCTATTAAGATTCTCACACCCTCTGGTCAAATAGTTCCTGCAAGGAGCCAAAAATTTAAGACCCTCGAGGAGAGCTACCACTCCAGCCCGGGACCTTAACTTTATACAGGAGATTACGCTTTCCCCTTTTGAGCCTGCTGCAACAGCAGAGTTAAAATTCCTCTCTTGGAAAACAGCCTTACTTCTAGCCATCACTTCAGCAAGAAGAGTGTCTGAGTTGCAGGCCCTTATGGCTGTGGAGCCCTTCATTATCTTCCATGTGGACAGTGTTTCCCCCTCGACTAACCCATCATTTATGCCCAAGGTGGTATCTAGTGTGGCTTTAAACCAATCCATCCATTTACCAACTTTTTTCCCTAATCCTCTGAATAAAGGGGAAAGGATCCTGCACTCCTTGGAAATGCACAGGCAGCTTTTGTTCTACCTTGACAGGACTAAACCTTTCAGGAAATCTGACCAGCTGCTAGTCAGCTTTGTTACAAGGACAGAGGGCAAGGCCATTTCAAAGCAAACCATCTCCAAATGGATAGCACACTGCATCCATTTCTGCTACAAACACCATGGAAAACCTACCCCACAGGGGATCAGAACCCATTCCACTAGGGCTACCTCAACCTCTACAGCATTTCTCCGGGGAGTCCCCACCAGGGACATCCTGGAAGCTGCAATCTGGAGTTCTGTACACAGCTTCACCAAGCATTACCATTTGCCTATTTTTTCTAAATACAGAGCTGGATTTGCTACAGCAGTCTTACAAGGCATGCTAGCCAGCCCTAGTACTTCTTGACTCCCTCCACCCTTCCTCAGCTTTGGGAATCTACCCAAGTGTGATGACTGCAACAGTGAAACACGAAGAACATAGTACAGTTGTGTACACTTACCGTAAATGTAGATGTTAAGAGTGTATTCACTGTTCCAGTCCTGGTTACCCTCCCCCCAGCCCCCTGGCTTTTCTATGCTTTCTGTCTATCCTCTTTTTTGGCCATATTTTATGGCAATGATATTTACTTTACTAGAGGTCTTCCACACCATGTAATTGCTTCCAAGTTTGGGGGCTCCTGACATCTGGGGCAAGAAAAACTTATATAATGGCATCGGCTGCATGATTTACACCCCTGACGACCTGACATCATGGAAGAAGTGACGGCATCCGATGCAGAAATCCTAAGACTCTGGTATTCGGTCTGACTGAGGGCTATCTGCAGGCAGATAACTCCAAGTGTGATGACTGCAAAAGTGAATACACTTGAACATCTACATTTATGGTAAGTGTACACAACTGTACTTTCCCAATTACCTCTTTCTTCTCCAGCACACCATTGCTGTCTACTTGAGGAAACATTCTTTGGAGTCTACGTGGGGTATAAAAATACCTATGTAATAACTTCCTAGCAAAGATCATACATCTTCTAGACTCTGTTGTATATTTGGGATACATACATATATCCCCCATTGTTTCATTGTGAATTATCCAGTCTCTCTTCCCAATCCTTTCTAAATCCCCTCCGATTGATTTTTATTGTTATCATGCAATATTTTGTATGCTGTAATAATTCCTTTTTAACGGCAGCTTCTGTTCTACATTCTACTAAAAATTCAACCAGCGCTGGTCTTTCATTTAGAATTCCCCCATTTATTTCTTTTTGTCTGTACTCCAAGATCATTCCTTGATAAGCGAAGACATGTTCTTGCCTGCAGCCCAAATAAATTCTTGTCTTCTTCCGATTCTCTTACCTTATCTCTCTTACTATTTGCTGCCAATACCTTGGGTCATATCTTACCTTATCTCTCTCACTATTTGCTGCCAATACCTTGGGTCATATACCAGTTTTCTCCAATAAATGTCAGCCTTTCTTGCCTGTTGTCTGTATCCCTAATTACAGTCATCCTGTTGGCAGAATCTCCTTTCTCCATTCCTGCGTTGACTTAGCTCTTAGAATACTTTCTGCTGCTTTATGAATATAATATACTGCATGGTTATTCTCCTTAAGAATCTGCATCTAAAATCCCAGTCTCCCCTGTTTTTTGAGCCCCCCCCCCCCCGTTTCATCATCATTCCTTTCCACGTTGAATTATAGGTTTCTGCTTCTGCTATGTATAGGAGCCTTAACTGTGTAGCCTGAAATACCCATTCAAATTGGATAATCCCAAACCGCCTTGTTCATTTGGAAGAATCAGCTTATCCCAATTGACTCTTGCCATCTTCCCCTCCCAGAGAAAATCCTTCAGATCTTTAGTAATTGCTATCAACAGCTTCTCTGGTTAATAAAAATATGCTTGATCTGTGTATAAGACTAAAGGGACTAAAACATTTTAACTGCTTGTATCTTGCTATCCATATCCATGTAACAGAGCTTCCAATTTCTCAGTTTTTATATTATCTTTTTAGTCTTTTCCCATACATCCTAAGCTGCCACACCAGAATCCTTTTTAATACATACTCAGTGCTGAACAAATTTGTGCATGTGTTCATAATTACAGCTGTTGTCTTTGTTTTAGCTGCATTCATTTTGTATTCTGAAAAGATTTGAAAGTACCTCAAAATGTTTCACAACACTGAAATGTCCTTTTCTGGTTTTAACAGGTCTAAAATAATATCATCTGCAAATAGAGCCAGTTTTTCTTGACTACCATATCAATTATATTCTTGAATTTCTGAGTCTCTTATTTTCTTTGCCATTGGCTCTAAATTTAATGCAAATAACAAAGGGGAAAGAGGGCACTCCTGCCTGGTTCATCTGTTCAAACAGAAATTGTCAAAGGAACCCACCCACTTTATTTATTGCCTTTGATTCCGTATACATCCTCCTAATCAACCTTATTATTTTATCAGGGAATGCAAATGCTTCCATTGCTCTGCTCATAAACGTGCAGCTTACTCTGTACAGTACTTTCTTTGCGTCAAGACCCCACCAACACCAGTCATATTTTCTTGCATTCAGCTTCCCTCATCAATTTTGGCATCATCTTTGCCATTCTTTTAGCCATTTTAGACATAAACACTTTATAATCATGGCTTAAGATTGAAATGGGCTTGTAAGAAACTGGATCTGATGGGTCTTTACCGTCTTTAGGTATTACAGCCACCACTGCTTTCTTACAGGATGTTGGTGCTTCTCCTCCCCTTACAATACTTTAAAACAAAACCTTCTAGATGTTTATCATTTTTTTTTCTTCCTAGCTTCCAAACTTCCACAGGAATATGATCTATTCCCAGTGACTTTCTTGTGGATTTGTTATGTATCACCATTTTTATTTCATCCCCTCCAATCTTAACTGTTAGTAATTGAGCCTCATCTACTTCTAACCTTGACATATTTAATTCTTCCATAAACATTTCCATTTGTACCTTTTCTTGATCTCCATATTTCTCTGCTTCATACAGACTTTCATAAAATTTCCAAAATATTTCTCATACCTCTACAGGATCTTGTTATCATCCTTGTTATAGGCTCCTTAAGCTTGTTGACACCCCTTCTACTTTCTGTTGCCTGAGTCATTGCTTTAAATGTTTTTGTGCTCTGACATTATTATCAGGAAACAGTTGCTTAATAGCAATCTTTCGAAACTCATATATGTTATCGAGGTAATCCTTTATTTTCTAGTTAGCATTCTGCAGTTGCTCCTCCTCTTGTTTTGTGAGATTCCTGTTATTTTGCAGTACTTTAACATTTGTCAGTCCCTCTAAATAAGCTGTTACTTCTTAACCATATCTCTCTTTGAGCATCTTCTGACAATGTTTGGTATCTCACATATAGTGCCTTATCATGACTAATATGGGCTGAATTTATTGCTTTATCAGCCCCTTCATTTGAGTCAGTATCTGTGAAGGCTCTTTATTGTTCAAACAAGCCAGGAGCCCTTTTCCCCCCCTAACAGATTAGGGTGATCCTTCAAGAAGATATATAGCTCTTCACTTCTCTTCTCAGTATAATGCTTCTGATCATGGTGATCAATTATCTGTCTTTAGGCTTTTCCACCCTGAGATATTTACGTTAATGAGGTTGTGTTACATTAACTGAAGATGATTTTGACTGACCCATTTCACACAGTTTTGTCTCCTAAAATGAGGATGTCATGAAATGTTTGTATCTGTGAGAATGTGAGGTGAATTCTCCCTCTTTTCAAAACATTCCAAGACTTGTGGAACAAAAAAAAAAAAACTGTAGGCATTCTGATTCTTAGCCATCGGCTCATAGGTCAGCTGACTTGTGTAAATTTGCTAACGAATCACATTTTTTCAAGTATATTTTATTGACTCAACCAAGCCAAAGAACCTGAAAGTTCAAGAGAAAGCAGGTAACAAAGAGCAAACCTGGAGTGAACAAGAAACCATAAACCATTGATTAGTAGTCACTGCAATAGAAACAGTAAACAGCATGGACAAAATACAATGAAGATAAAACACGGAACATATATACAATTGCACAATAGACTAAAAGTATAACAGCAGAGATATGTTTATCTATGTATGATTAAGTAGGGCCAAAGTAATTTTAACCATAAATTACCGCAGGTTATAAATTAGCTCTATTCCAAATATTCTATTTGTCTATTAATTTTGCTCTTGCTTTTGTATCATTAATATGAGTTTCATGATCTCTGATTCTTCTTAACAGAAGTGCTAAGTCTGAAATTATGGATGGGGACCCCTTAATTTCCAAGATCTAGTTATGATCTTTTTACAAGAATCATAATTTGAATATGTTAAGTTACGGTCCCCCTGAGGTAAATGAATAGTGAGATCATAACCAGTAAGAAAAAGTGAGGGTGATAAATTTATGTAGCCTAACTATAATGCATCCAAGATCGTTTGTATTTCCAATTTTGGGTTAACCAGCTCTAGGCAATCCCAGAAGATGCATTTCCAGACCCCCACTTCACCAGTATTTCATCTTTGACAGACTGAAGGCTGTCTAGGGAACACAATTCACAGTTTATGGTGTATGTAAAAGTATTTGAAAAGACACACTGCCAGACAAATTTGTGTTATTTAGTGGCATATCTGGAGATGTGGAATAAAGATGCCCAAATTTTGCTTGGAGTTAGTGTTCATATCTTTTCCCCAAGTCACTTATAACCATTTGCTAAGAGCGACTTATGTCATGGAAGAATTTTATATATTCTAGAGATAATTCCACCTGGAAGCAGTCCTTCCCATGACTGTAAACACCAAGAAGCTCACAGAAGCTTAATTTCTGTCTGTTCTGGTTATAGTTTGCAATTTGGTCTGCAAAAATAATTGTAGTATCCTGTCTGTTTTACTTATGTTTTAGGAGAGGGTGTGCTTTTAGGACATTCCCTTTAAGTAAACGTTCCCAGTAAAGCAAGCTAACAGAATGATTAATTTCATCTTGATGTCTAGGTTGTGAAGCCTACCAAAGATTTCTCATTTTTATTGGACATAGACATTTAGTCCATTTATTTGTTTTGGTGAAGTCATATGCCCAGTTGACTTGTTTTAAGAAGTGATATGAAGATGGGGTATAGAAACCAAAGTTCTCTGAGAGAGAGAAAGTCCCATGAAAACTGTAGTTTTTGACCCAACCGAAAGAATTAGTAGCCATTATGTTAATCACTTGAATGGTATCACGTGTGTGTGTGTGTTGGGGGGGCAGTAAGAGAACTTGCGTAACATAAAGTATGAGAGCTAATATAAACCATATAATGGCATGAACCCTTGCTGAATGTTAAGTTTAAGACCCCTCTAAAACTGAAAGTAAGTTTTGATTTTTTGTGTAATTAGTTTAAATCTAATGGCCATTGAGACCTCAAATGATGCAGTCAAGGTAACACCTAAGTAAGAAATGCATTCTAGGCCAAATAGAAACAGACATTTAGTGATGATTTAAATGATAATTTTAATGGAAATGTAGTTATCTAGGAGATTTATAATTAAGTTTAATAATTTCCATTTTTGAAAGAGTAACTTTGTGTCCTGAGACTTTACCAACAATTTCATGCTTCTTGAAAACCTTTGGTAAACCTTTTGCTTTGTGTGCCTTAAATATAGTAATAAATAATCAGCATATATTAAAAGAGTTAAGTGATGGTTGTAAACCATGTTACCAGGGTATAGCAATGACTAAATCTTGATCACCAGAGGTTCCAAGTATAAAGCAATGAGAGGAGAAAGAGCATAGCTCTTCCTGGTGCCCCTTTTTGAGCTTTATCCCTTGAGAGCACCTTGATACTGTCCTAACTTTGACAGCAGAGTCAATTTACAAATAAAGAAATTAAAGTAGTGGGAAAATTCAGGGATTGCAAACAGGAAAAGCCATCTAACCCTCTGAAATGCTTTTTCTATATTTAGAGTAGCCAAGAGAAGTTATTTGCCTTAAAGAGGTGCATGTGATATCAGTGAAGTTTTAATC
Source organism: Protopterus annectens (assembly GCF_019279795.1). Lineage (NCBI taxonomy): Eukaryota > Metazoa > Chordata > Ceratodontiformes > Protopteridae > Protopterus > Protopterus annectens. The sequence continues at coordinate 1,675,062,078 of NC_056725.1, forward strand.
AGGTTATCAAATGTGGTGTGGCCTGTTAAAAGTCCAGTCTGATTTAAATGTATAAGGTTAGAGAGAAATGTTTTAATCCTATCAGCAAATAGCATTGTAGACAGTTTATAGTCATTGTTTAAAATGGCAATGGAATGATATGAACTTGCTAATAAACTATCTTTGCCAGAGTTTTGGTGTAACAACCATCATGACTTTCTTCTAAAAGGCTGGACTATAATTAGTTGCCAATGTTTTGTTGGCTAATTAAAAGCATGAATCCAGTTAAAAAAAAAACAAAAAACACAAGGCCAGCAGACTGTAGTATGTAGATGCGTTATTAAAGTCACTAACACTGATGAAGGCTATTTAATTTGTTTAGCTGAAACCGTTTTGTTACTGCTCTTTCTATATATTTGCTTTAATAAAGCATCTACATAATACAGCCTGCTGGCGTTGTGTTTTTTTTTTAATTGGATTTATGCTTTTTGAGGCCGTGCAGTTGCCGTACTTGCAAGGGTTGTTTCATTCTCTAATTAAACACATGCCTGTATAGCTGCTAAATTTCCAGAGGAAGACCATCTGCTCCTGTTTTTTTTTTTTTTTTGTTAGCAGTACTGTTCAAAGCCCAAACTGCTCCTTCTGTGGAAAAGGAAGGTCAAGTGCAGCAGCTTGATCATGAGGCAATTTGGGGAGGTCTAAATTATCAAGATATCCGGTAACATTCCTATCAGGAGGGAGAGCAATCTTCTCTTCTGTGTACAGGTAGCAGTACAAGCTTGAAGGATTCCATATGGAGAGGTGGCGATTTCACTAGTCAGTGATGAACATATCAGAAATATATATTTCATTCTGTTTTTGCTGTAGATTCCAAGCAAGAAACCTTTGGTTTGATGGAATTCTTCTCTCTTGTTAGTCCTGGGAGAAGGAGCAAGAAATTCCTCTCTGCCTACCCAAGCTAGATTACCTGTCAAAAGTGGGCATGTTTCTTTAAAAATTCCTCTCAGAAATTGTACTTAAAGACCTTTGTGCCCTTTCTGTCCTGAAGGATAGTGCTTCAGGTAGGTTTAGGATTTTAGGAATCCAAGAAGTCAGGAAATTAATCATATTGTCCCCCTCCATCTGCTCTGGGATGCTATAGATTCTTGTGTTGTTTCTCCTTTTCTCCATTATCTCCACTCAAGGCAAAGACCTTGTTTTAAGAACTGCCTAGTCCCTTGTCCCATTAAAAATTAGTGACCAAACTGTCAGGTTTAACAACGATTTTTCACCCCTTGTAATGTCCAAAAGTAGAGCATGTGTCCCTCTAATAAAATCATTAAAAAATCAAGGAATCAAAGCACAACTCGTATTCCCAGCGAGAGTAAGACTATCCCTGCCAGAAGGAAAGAAAACTTTTGCTTCTCTCGAAGAAGCATCCACATTTGTCCAAAAAAAGAACCTTTTAAGTCCACCTCAACCCATGGATTCTTCAGTGAACTTAAAAAGACAAGCTTCAAAAAATGAGTGGACTATTAAAGAAAAAAGAAAGCAAGCGACAAATGATTATACATATCTTCATATTTCATGCAAATGTTTTTCTCCCTTCTAAATAATGTGGAGTCATACACAGATGGTACTGTAACTTCTTTTATCTTTCCCACAACAATGCTATCTTTATAAATAATACATATTACTCAAAATTCAAGTAAGTCAAAATCTTATCAAAGTGCAAACTATTTTATACTTTTATCTGTTTATATACATGGCATAGCACTAGTGAAATGGTATATTAATCATTTACTCTTTTCATATATTTATATATATTTACTACTTAACTGAACTTTGCAGTGTGTTCCATTTAGCTAATATATCTTATAGCTGTGTATAGTTGGTAATTTGGAGCCTTTATTTTAAATATTCATCATTTTACAAGGTGTGCCGAAAAGCTTCACTTCACTAGAAAATTCCCACCTACTTAATTTTTTAATGGAATTTTGGCAACGTTTGTGACAAGCTCAAGCTTCTAAAGGCTTCATTTAGCTCTCAGACGCATGAAAAATAATCTGTGCTGTCTTTCAGGAAGTATGGCATGACCTCTGAACTTGTTTCTCTTCACTGAACTCTGATCGTTTGAACTGTATTTTCATTCATTTAGCAATTTTTTTATCTAAAAGTCTTATAAGCATATGTTATACTGTAAATAGTGATTTATTTAATCTGAATTACATTTATATTTAAATAAGAACTACAAATATGCTTTTGACAGTGACAGTTTCAAATGCATCTTTTTTCCTGTCTGCTTTAATGACATTACTGTCCTATATTTACTCATAGCAACAAACAATTATTAGGATTAATCAGTTTATCTTAGTCTGTTTAGATAAAAAGAATTTTAAGAAATTGTATACAGATTCATGTTCTTAGTTCATGTATACATAGTATATTAAATTGAATTTTTACTTTTGTATGTTTTTAATGTACATGCAGTTTCCCTTCTGCTTGCTATTAACCCACAGTAGCTAGGAATTCCCACAAGATGTCATGAGAGGGTTAGTTTGTGGCTTCTATGAGAGATATAGTAAGCCTGGATATAGTTTATCCATGCAGAAGGTTATTAAAATGTTCAGTTTTAGTTTCAAGTTTAGAGTTTTTAAATTGTCCATAAGTTTTTAAAAATGAATTTGTCATAATGAATCAAGGAAAGCACTTTTCAATTTTACTTATAATAGCAGTCTCCATCAAATTATACTATTTAACATTATATCTATTAATGGGTTGAACAACCCCATGAAAAGGAGTAGTGTCAACAAATATTTAATGCTACATAAAGCAGATTTTGCATTCATTCAGGAATCCCATTTAGTAGCAAAAGATCTAAACAAATTAACCTTTAAGGGTTATAAGATTATGGTAAGTTAAAACTACAACCACAAAAGATGTGTCCTAGTTTTACACAGAAAATCAATGAGAATTCCAGAAATAGTTCACTCTTACTCAAACAATGATGGTATGCTTGCTTTAGTCATACTAAAACTAGATAAAATGATGTACACTTTTGAAAACACCTACTGGATAACCAGGTATTAGGTCGTCTTTTTCTTTCAGCTTTTCCCGGTTAGGGGTCACCACAGCGGATCACCTGCCTGCTCATGATTGGTAGTAAAGTTTTTACGGTGACGAGTTGCCAGCCCGGCGCCCAACCTTCCACAGAAGGCACACTTATGCATGCACTCATGCCTAGGGCCAATTTGGAGTAGCCAGTCCACCTACAGCATGTCTTTGGGATGTGGGAGGAAATCGGAGCAACCGGAGGAAACCCACGCGACCACAGAGAGGACATGCAGACTCCGCACAGAAGGCACCCCAGCTGAAGATCAAACTGGAGAACCTCTTTCTGTGAGGTGGCAACACTAACCGCTGCACCACTGTGGCTGCCCAATTAGGACTAAAACTGTGAAAAAAACATTTAGACACCATAACATTAAAGTCTAAAGGAGAGTTGCTATTAGCAGGTGATTTTAATTGTACCTTGATCTCCACTGATACTATAAGCTCTAAGCCCTTCAAGATGTCCCCAGTTGCCAAGCACTTGAACAAGTACATAAAAGACAGAAACCTAATTGACATTGACGGTGTAAAAATATTATCCTCCCTGAAGTGTTTTCACTACTCTTACAGATTTGGCACACAGACCAACATAGACAACGTCTTTGTAACCAGTTCTTTACTGGACAAAACTGATAATGTAATGCTGACATCATGCTCTATGTCTGACCTCAGTGCTATCACCTTCAATGTAACACTTAATACTGACCCCTTAAACTTCTGCCAAAGACTACTTGCTTATCTAGTAACAGTACAAGGATTTAAAGAATGGTTTCTAGATGAAATAAAGATTTACCTGGACACCAATAATAATGGAGAGGTTCATATATTATCCTATGGGACACTTTAAAGGTAGTCTTACATAGTAAAGTCAAAAGTTGATATATAAATAAAAGGAAAGAGTGGGATAAAAACTAATAGACATACAAAAAAGAAATTGATGAAGTAAAGCTAAAACTTAAATCAAATGACATCTCTGCATTGGCTGACATATGTAAACTGAACAAGGAATATCAGGATGTCATGCAGCATAAAATATCAATACATTTGGAAAAAAATCAGATTAAAATTCTACTCAATTAATCCCAAGAATATGCACAGGATTGCGATTAGATCTAAATATTTAAATGAAAAAAAAGTCATATAAAAGAAATAATATACACTAGAAATGACTGTGAAAGTTACAGATCTAAAAAATATCTTATGTTTTAAAAACCATTACAAGAATATTAATAGTAATAACTCGCCTACAAGTGATAAAAATATAGACAACTTTCTTGCTAATAATCAAAGAAGCTACCCAAAACAATATTTATTTATTCAACATTTGTTAACCGGGAAAGTCCGACTTGGAACAAAGCCAGTTTTCAGCGGAGGCCCAGGGAGAAACACTCCAGATGCATGTCTTTCTAATGTGGGAGGAAACCGGAGCACTTAGAGGGAACCCAAACAAATGCAGGGAGGACATGCAGACTCTGCACAGAAGGCACCACAGCCGAGAATCGAACTGGAGAATGTCTTGCATGTCTTGCTGTGAGGCGACAATGCTACCGCTGCACCACTGCGCCGTCCTTGATATTGATAACATAGACAAAACTCTTTCCTTTAAAGAATTAAAAGAACAAATAAAAAAGTCTTAACACAAAAAAGGCACCAGGACTGGTGATGGTGTTATTCTGGAATTTTGCAAACTCTTACCTGATAACATCTTGAAAATCTTACTCAATGCATTCCAAGAAGTTAAAACTACAGCAGACATTCCTCCCTCATGGAAATATTCTATCATCTCTCTCATCCTAAAACCAAATAAAGAGCCCAAACTTTGCACATCATACAGGCCAATTTCTTTGCTTAACATTGATTACAAGATATTCATGTCTGTCATAGCAGACAGGTTTCAGTCTTAATTCATGAAGACCATACCGGGTTTATCAAACACAGAAAGGTACAAGACAATGTAATTATATTACTGTCCTTAATAGACTTAGTAAACAAGAAAAAAAAAGAGTTTTCTGTTTTAAGCCTTGATATAAATAAAGCTTTCGACTCCCTAAGTTGGCCACATCTGTTTAAAGCTCTATAAAAATACAATTTCTCCCCAAACTTTATAGATTTAATTAAAAAAAAAATGTATGAAAAGTCCATAGCCTGTGTAAAGATTGGATCTTATCTGTCTAGCCCATTTGAAATATTAAGAGGTACTAAACAGGGATTCCCCCTTCACTCCATTACTCTTTGCCCTGGCTGTTGAGCCTCTTGCAAATTATGTTAGAAATATTGACAGCGTTAAAGTATGTAAAGTGTCAGACAAATTATCCCCCAAGATACAACTGTTTGCTGATGACCTACTAATAACTTCTAATGATATTGAAAATTCAGTAGTTCACCTGTTACATAATCTAGGCTTCTTTGCAAACACCTTCTTTGCAAACACCACTGGTCTAAAATTCAGTCACATCAAAACTCAAGTACTTCTAGTGAATAAAAATGTTACTATGAAACTTAGTTCAAAAAGAGATAAACTGGGAGGGCACGCATATTAAATGTCTAGGTATCGTTATTGAATCTAATTATAAAAAATCACTCGCATCTAATTACCAACAACTTATAAATTCTATTACTAGCCTAAATGACAGTTGGAACAGACTCACATTTGAAGACAAAGTAACTTTAATCAAAATGTTACTAGTACCTAAAATCTTATTCATAGGCCAAGCTCTAATAATTCCCCTACCTGTCAAAATTAAACAGAAAATTAATAACTTATTACTCAACTTCCTTTGCTGTCCCAAAAAAACACCAAGAATTTCTCTTCTCTAGCACACCACAAGCTGGCATGAAGGAGATATAGGGTTTACAAATATTGATTTTTATTTAAACCCTTCATTTATTAACATAGTGTTGCTTTGGAATAATAATACTTGTATATCATATTGGAAATCAATACATGAAACCTTACTTCTAAATAGTAATAGAACATTGCTTGAACTATATACTCAAATACATACAAACATCTTTATATGGATTTTAAAAATATACATTCAAAGTGAAAGGTCATAACTTGTTCACACCTCTTATAAACCAGTTATTGCTGTTGTTTAAAAAGCTTATCTTTTCTAATCAATTAGTTAAGAATTTATTAATAATCATGTTTCTTATTGCTTATACAAATGAATGTTTGATATCTTTTGATACTCAGAAAATGTCAGAATTTAAGAAGGGTGACCTATTATATGGGAATCAATTTCTCTCAGCTAATAAAATAAGTTCTGCAGACTATTCGATCAGCAGATATAGCTGGTAATATATGGAATGACTACTGTATAATTTCTGTCTCCCTTATCCTGTTCAATGTTCCTGAAGTAATTCCTAAAAACATTTTTACTATGGTCTATCCTCTCTGTAACAAGGAATATTGTTACTAAAAATTGGAAATCTCAATATACTTATGTCTTTAAAGTTGAGTTTATTTATCTTGTGAAATACATTTGTAAGAATGAGATTGCTACTATAAAAGCAAAGACTAACAACACAACTTATTTAATTGCTTGGACAAAATTAATGTTGGTTTACTGTGGTGGTGGTGCTGCGGTAGCGTTGTCGCCTCACAGTAAGATGTTGTCCTGTTCGATTCTCAGCTAGAGCGTCTTCTGTGTGGAGACGTGTGAATGGGCGTACCTTCGTTGAAGGCTGTGCATCAGGGCCGGTAACTCGGCACATAAAAATCTACTGCCAATCATTAGCGGACCGGAGTTCTGCTGTGGCAGCCCCTAACCGGGAAAAGCCGAAAGACACAACAACAAAAAGAGAAATATTAAGTGTTCTATGTCTATTGCTTTTTTAGTTGTTATGGACATTGTATATAGTTTGTTTTCTCTTGTTACGATACTGTTAAGTTATTGTGTTATAAAATGAATAAAAACATCTTGGGGAAAAAAATTCCTGTCAGAAATAGGCAACAAGTTAGACTTGTTTTAGTTACTTTGGACAGGAGTGGTTTATTGGGCTTAGTTCACTTTCTTGACTGTTCCAGTTCAACTGTATCTGGCAAAAGAAAAAGGGATTCTTCGTTTTCTGAAGAAGTTAGATTTTGAACCACAAAATGATTGTGAAGGAGCAACTTATGTTTATTTCCCCTCAGGTTTCTGATTCATATTCTGAGAAAAGTGTGACTTATGCCATTCCCTTTGAAGGATTCTCTTTTTCTGAAACAATTTCCAGAATCAATTGGCTATTTTAGTGGGAACATAATGACACCCTGCCATCTCTGAAGAAGCATTATGTTTATTGCAACTGGATTTTCCTGAACCTATACACATTCTTACTGTTCTTTCAGCATTGCAGGAAGTATTTGTCATGGCCTGTAACTTGCCCAACAGCCAGTCTGCTGCCACCAAGAAAACAGACAGATTGTGTAAAGTTCCACAATCTTGTAAGTTTTTATATACTAATCCCAGATCAGACCCAGCAGTTATTTCTCTTGTAAATGCATCTACTGCTAAACATTTAGTAAATGCCAGTCTCTCCCCTTCTGGCAAGGATGAGAATGCTATTGATAGATTTAGGAAAAAGTGTATTGTTTTGCAACACTTATTTTCAGAATTCTCAGTTGTCAAACTTATGTTTTTAAGTTTATGTTTGCCTCTTTTGAGAATATGAGGAATTTTTACAGTGTCTGTTTTCCCTTTTGAAAAAAAAAAAGTCTTTTGTGTAACCTGACTGCTTTTGTGTCTCAAGTGACTACTCACCATTTCAAATTTGCTTACACTGATGCCACTTTCAGGGCTATTGCCACTGGAACTGTTATGAGGAGGTTTGCTTGGTTGCATTATCAACACCTTCCTAAGGATGTCAAAACTGAAATATTGAATTACTCCTGAAACAGAGTGTTAGTTTGTAGACCATTGGCTGCAGAGGTCCTTAAAAAGTGTAATGAGAGAGGCAAACTGATTTAGGGAATTTCTTAGTTTTTTTAGGTTTCCTTCTCTAAGTTTAAAAGGAGTTTATTGCTACCTCTACAGCCTTTATCAAAGACAAAGTAGCAAACACAACAATGAACTCCCCTGGAACAAAGGTCAGTCTAGCAAGTCTGAATGACCATCTCCAAGACTCCATTGCCACCCTGACAAACTCTTAATCCTTCCAGAACGTCTAATGCTCCATTTCTCTTTTGGCAACAGGTAGATTCTGAAAATAATCCATCAAGGTTGCAGATGGCAGTGTGAGTTTCCCTTGCCTTTCCAAGGAATTTCCCCTTCTCCTCGAGGTCAAACTCCTGTTTTTACTCCTGTCATTCAGCACATGCAGGCTCAGGGGATGGTAGAAGTGGAGTGTTTCTAGTAGCAAATAAAATAGATTAATAAAGACCAGTTTAGGCTGTTTCCTTTCTAAACCAGTGTGTGATAGTGCCAAAGTTCAGTATGTTATCCCTTCACAACTTGTTACCTCTCATTCCCCATTTGACTTTTCTGGTCACCTTTGACTTAAAAGATGTTTATCATCATGTTCCTATAGGTACAGATTAAAGAAGTTTCTTAAGGTTTTCTCTGTCTGGATAACAGTATCACAACAAGTACCTTGACAACATTCTGCTTTAGGATTCAATGCAAAAAGGCCTGAAAAACCAAAGTATTCTCTGCATTACCTTTTGGTATATCCACTGGTATTTACAAAGTGTCCAGGACCAGTGATGGCCTACTGCAGAATGCACGGTATTCATATCTTTCCTTATTTAGACAACTTATTTAGCTTTGAAAAGTCTTTTGATGTGTCAGGCGTCTCTCACATAGGCGAGTGATCTCTTAAATAGACTGTGTTCATAGGGAAACATATAAATGTTTTGTTTAACTTTTTAACAGGATTGCTTTCCTGGGTTGTCTCTCAGATAACAGTTTGAAGAGCTTTTCTTCCACATGAATAAGTAGATCTGTATCTAGATTTATTCCTGATTTGTTTCCCCACAGACTTCTGTATCAGCCCACGGATTTCTCTAGATTATGTCTCTCATGGGATCTATGATTCTCATGATTCTTCTAGTCAGACTCCATATGAGAAGAAATCAGTGGTACGTAAAATCTGTGTGGTCCTAACATCAACATCACTGATTTTCTTTTTTCTCAATCTTTGTTAGTTTTTCAATAAAAACACTCAAAAAACATACATCACAGATTAACAAAGTGAGCAACTTGAAGTAAAACAATTCTGTTTCTTGATAATATTGTCAAGGTGTACCACCTAGCAAGTTTATATCAACATAAGAAAGGAAATAAAAAGAGAACTGTTTACAGTAGTGTTATTTGCCATATGAAGAAGAAAACAGTAGATCAAAAAAAAAAGAGTATATCAGCTTGAAAAAGGCATATAAAAAGTTACAAAAATTGGTTTGTGTAAACAGGGCCCTCACATACCTTTAGTAAGATTAAGAAAAAAAAAGAAAGAAAAAACAAGGAGAATAAATAAAAAGAAGAGATCCAAGGATTTTAACTAGTTTTTCAAGTATATGTGTAATGTATAATAGATTCAGTTCAATATAAGCCCAAAAAGAATACTCCCGTATTTCATAAGGCATTTATAGTCTTCAGAATTTGACTTAAAAAACTTGTGGGCTGGCAATTAAATATTTAACATTGTTTTAAACCCTTTCAGCTAAGTATAGATCTGTCCTTCCAGGTTAATGTAATATATAGTTTAACTAATAACAAACAATGTAATTAAAATGCTGGTTTGTAATTTCATTATTCCAGGCGGAACTATGTGTAATATGGCCAAACTCCCATGATAAGGTAGGTTTTTCATAACCCATCTTGAGAAGTTTATCTCTCAAAGAGCACCAGAGTTTATAAGCACACTTATAGCTCCAAAATGTGTAGGAGATCTGCTTTTTTTATGGTCACAGTAAGGACAGAAAGGTGAGAATGTTGGATTAAATTTATTTTTGGCCACTGGCATTATGTATGCATTAATTATCATAAATTGGGTATAGTTAAGTCTTTTAAAAGGTATTGTTTTGGAAGAAATGTTTATTGAGCAGGTAATTACTTTGTAAGATATAAATGCTTTAAGGCCAGACCAGTATTTAGAAAACAAAACTTTGTTTTGATGTCTGGTAGCGGATTACTTTGTACATGCTTGATATATTTTCCTTCATAAGAATAGATTCCAAAGACTTTTGCAGATATTAATTTCCGAATCTAGATTAGGGTAGGTTAGTATATTGGAACAGATTTCTCTAATTTAGGGAGATTAAGTGAGACTCTCTAAAGTCTGTATTAGATTGGTCTCTATACAGATAGAGGTCTAAAATCCTATATTCCTTTAGCAGGGGGAAATTATTTAGATTTATCATTGGATTATTGATTTTTAGATTTGGATTAAGATGCAGAGGTTGTAGGGTACGAAAAGCATTAGTTAAATTCAGTGATTTAATTAGGTTTTGAAAGATTATATTATTCCTTAAGGAAGCGTGAACTTTAGATTTTTTTCAGATTTATTTTATCCCGGAAAGAGAGAGCTTTGAGATTAAAATTAGAGATTTAATACATTTATGATAGTCTTCTATCCAGGAAGGGGACCCTTCTTTCTTCTTAAGATTGTGATCTGCTGTTACTAGTAGTCTGTTGATGTTGATAATATTGTAATAAATTTTGAAATCAGGAAGATTCAGTCCCCCTTTGTCTTTAGGGCTTGTGAGCCTTTGGTAGGATATTCTAATTGATTTAGGAGACCAAATAAATTTAGCTAAGGATGAGTGGAGTTTTTTAAAAGAATTATTATGTATTATTGTCTGTGTAGTTGTAAATCTATATAATAACCTAGGTAATATGCAGAACAATATAACCTCCACTGCTGAGTCGCCACACTGTCCAACAAACCAGTAGTAAAAATAACAAAATGTAATGGCAACAAACACGGCAGCCAGTCGAACGTAAAATATACTTTAGTTTATTTTGGTATAAAATAACAAAGTAAACGTAAGCATATTTTACGTTCGACTGGCTGCCATGTTGGTTGCCATTACGTTTTGTTATTTTTACTAACCTAGGTCATATGTTCATTTTAATAATCACTACCTTGGACAGGAAGGAAAGTTGGAGTTTACCCCATCTGATATAGTCTTGCTGTATAATTGACCAGAGATTTGAATGCTATTTGGAGTATCCGGCTTTGGGTTTTGTTGAAATAAGATTCCTAAATATTTCAAGGAGGGAGTTACTTTAACTTCGGTTGGTCAGGAATAAAGAGACCGCAAATTAGATGAATTAATCGGGAAAATTGTAGATTTAACAGGGTTTAGTTTATAATTAGAGAATATCAAAAAGGAATTAAATGAGCTAAGAATTTTCAGTATATCTGAGCTTGGCATTGTAAAGTATATATTTAGGTAATTTGCAAAGGTGGATAGAAGAATTCTAGTTTTAAACAATGTCAGTACTTGATGAAAAGTTTTTTGCATAATAAGTAAGAGTAATGGTTCAATGTACATGTTGAAAAGGTATGGAGAGAGAGGACAGCCTTGACGTGTACAACATCTGACTTTCTGAATTCCAGTTTTGAGGTCTGGGAAAATGTTAATTCTTTGTTGGGAAGACAGATTTTATCAGAATCTAGGTCTCCCATTTTCTCTTCCTGCACCAGAGCAGTTTGTAATACCAGACACCTCATACTGCTTGGAAAGTAGTGTCTGGTGGGATAAAAATGCAGGGACATTGGAATGCACTAAACAGAACAAAACACACAAACATAAAAGGCATGTTAGCACTTACAAATGCTCTCAACATTCTCAGTCACCTGTGGTCCCCATGACCATTAGAAGTCTTTATAGACAACACCACAGTAATAGGGTACACGAGTAAGGGGGAAACCAGATCCTACCCTTTGTGCAGAGTAGCCATGGTAGTCTGGGATTTAGCTTTTCAGCAAAACTCTGAAGGCATCTTGCATATTGTCAGAGCAATATTTCATAACAGACAAGTTGAACAGGACCAGAACAGACCCTCACAGAGGTCTGCCAGGAATTGATCCTGCTGTTGGTGCTGTTTCCGGCACATTTTGCCACCAGTCACAGTAAATAAGTTGACAACATTCTGCTCTAGAATTCATTGCAAAAAGGCCTGAAAGACCAATGTATTCTCCCTTCCATGGCAGGAATATTCCTGTATGTTTTTCCACCTTTTCCACTAATATTCAGAATCCTTCGGAAGATTTAGAAGGCCACACTAAAAATCATTGTGGTGACTTCCTGCTAAGGATATAACAGCCGGCCAGCTTCCAAAGCTTCAGGTACCTTCCACCCTCCCGGATTATTAGACAGCTTGAGCTGAGCTGACTAAAAGACAGGTTTGAGCACCCTTCAGAGCTTTCATGTAATCTGAGAGAGAGAGAGGCTAATACATGAGAGGACATTGCTAAGAAAAGAAAAAAACATAGGTCTACTCTCTGGCATAAAAAAACTCACCAAAAAACAAGGGGAAATGGGGAGTGAGAGAGAGAGAAGCTACAGCAGCAGTGATCATTCAAACATGTGCTGTTTGGTAAGTTTGCTTACACATCTGTACTGTGTTCATCATATTGATCACTGCTGCAGTAGCCTAAGCTATATGGACAGATAAATGAAGCTTAGAACCCCCAGAATAAAGGGCAGTCAAATAAAGCAGAATGACTATGTAAAGTGATGTTGTCAACCCCCCCCCCACCCTTCCACCTTTGTAGTCCCTTATCACTCCCAGAAAATCTGCATCTTCATTTCTGTCCTTGGCAACAGATTGTTTCAGACAAATGAGTTCTGATGTTAATTCAGCAGGATACAAATGGGAGAGGGAGAAAATTCCTCATTTTCAGGGAATTCCTCCACATTCACAAGACCCTTCTGTTTCCTCCTGTCCTACAACGCATGATGTCTTAAGGGGAAATAGAACCAGTTCCATCTTTCCAGTTGGGAAAAGAATGTTATTCAAGAATGTTTGAGCCAAAGAAAGAAAATGCTTGAAGACCAGATGTTAAGTTGTCTATCTCGCCTTCATTCTTGCTGGTTGGGGTTCGGAGCCGATCCTCGGCTCCGACTCGGCCATCTTGAAAAGCTCGCGAGCTGCTTACTGGCTCGAGGCCCCCCCCATATCCCATGATGCCTGGCGCTAGATACCCAGATCTCGTTTGCCGCTTCTTCTACGAGGTTGCGTTTACTGGCTCAGGTCGTATTTTTTCAATTTATTGATATATATATTTAGAACTTGTATATTATTAGTTAGAATAATTAGTGTTCATACATAGTTGTAGTAGTGTTTAATCCCCCCTTGAAAACTCGTTTTCTTCTTAGAGAGTTTTCCCCTCCCTCCCCCACTCCCGTTTTCCTCTTTAAGGTAAGCCGTTTCAGTTAGAAGCTTATCCTTGTTTCCTTTTTTAAGGTAGTAAAAATTCTTTTCATTAGAAATTGTGGTAGATCCGTTTAGCCTTTCTTATATTATAAAGTGTGTGTGTGTGCTTTTAGGGTGTGGTAACTTGTGTGGACTGTGTGTGTTTTTTTTCTAGTTACCTACTTCCCTTTGTACTCTTTGTAATTTGATTTTTCCTTTACAGGAATGTCTAAAGACACGAAAGTATCTGGGTTCAAGAAGTGTGACTCATGCTGTCAGAAAATGTCACTGACGGATGGTCACACTTCTTGTGTCTATTGCTTGGGCGCCCTACACTTGCAGGACTCTTGTTCGGTGTGTCACGCCTTTAGTCCAAGAGTCCTGCAGAAGCGTAGGAATAAGCTTATCCTTAGGGGTTTGCTTAAACCTGAAGGATCACCGGCCAAAGCTCAGTCAGTGAAACCTTCCAAGCCATCGAAGCCGCCGGCTCCAAGTTCGGAGCCGTCATCGGGTGTGGCGTCTGCTTCAACTTCGGTTCCGGCTGGAACCGAAGTACCTATCTCCAAGCCAACTTCGGCTCCGACTGGAGCCGAAGTACCTTTCTCCCAGTCGGCCCCGACTCTTCTGTCGGAACTGTCAGGGAGTCAAAAACGCTCCAGATCTCCATCCTTAGAGTCGATACATTCGGCTCCGGGGTCGCCCTTGCTGCAATCTGAGAGAAGTCATCGATCCCACTCTTCTCGGTCGTCTAGACTATCTGACCATGATTTGGAGAGAGTTGTGAGCAGGCTTTTAAAATCGCAGGCCCTGGCTAAAATGCTACCCAGCCCCCCTCATCAGGGTTCTGCTCTACCTGTCTGTGCAGTAGTTCCTCCTTCGACTCATCTCTTGAGCTCGGAGCCGGAGCATGCTGAGGCTGGTATTGTGGGACCGTCGGCATCGATACCTCCCCTTTCGGTTCCGTTGTCGGCTCCGATCTCTTCCATGGTGCCGTCCTTGGAGGGATCTGGGCGCCGGGACTCCCTCGTCTGCTCCGAAGGGGCGAGTGGCATCGGACCTTTGTCCGACCCCGTTCTCCCTCTCGGAGCTTCGGCGCAGGTGAGTTCGGCTCCTAAATCGGCTTTGGAGCCGTCTCTCGATGCGGGAAGGATTCCGGTCTCTTCGGAGCCAGCGCCTTCTCCGATATCGAGAAGAGGCGCCTTCAAGGTCATGAGGAGTGTGCTGGCATCTGAGTCAGCCTCACGGTCAGCCTCATCGGCTCCTCCCCCCATGGTGCCTGCTCCTGCCTCTGCCCCTCCTCCAGACCCCAAGCGTGGGGAACAAGCACTCCAGGGCAACCCATTGGGTGTATCTTCCTCTTCCGAGGCCTCCCCCGTTCATTCAAAGGAGCCCCCTCGAAAGAGGAAATGCAAGAGGAAGCATGTTGACTCTCCTGAGTCTGTCACTTCAGATATTGACTTGGAGGAGTCGGAAGGGTCCCCAAGATTTCACTCTGAGGACGTCTCTTTCTCAGACATCCTTGAGATTCTTAGGCAGAGGGGAAACTGGACTACCCTTAACCCTTCCGAGGATGAGTCGGTATTCGTGGATGCGTTTGGATCCCGACCCTCCACCTCCTGGGTGTCTCCGCCTTTCGATCCACAGATGTCTGCGATGGCTCGAAAGGTGTGGTCATCTCCAGACACAATGGAACCAACTCCCCGCAGGCCCACAAAATTTATTACTGCCCCACAAGACAAGCAATTTCTGACCAAGGGTGTTCCCGTTGATGCCATGGTGGGAGCAGCGGCCATGCCATGGTGGGAGCAGCGGCCACAAAAAAGGAGTTGGCTGAAACTTCGTCTGTCCATCCCCCTAATACGGAATCTAGGATGATGGACAGATATGGGAAGCGGATGTTTTCCTCAGCGACCTTCTCCATGAGGTCACTGAACTATTTTTGCCATTTTACCCGCCTTCAAAGGGATCTTCTTAAAGAGCTAGGAGATATTCTTCAAGATCCATCAGCTGCGGGGGCCCAGGCTAAGGTTGCCTCCCAGCTGGCGTCTCTTAATTTGGTAGTAAACTCCTCTATGCGGCTCATCTCTTATGCAGCCGATGGCACGAGTAGGGCCGCAGGCACAGGTGTGGCTTTGAGGAGGCACACTTGGATGCGGTTATGCAACTTTGCGGAACCCTTCAGGGCGTCTTTCACCAACACCTCCTTTGATGGTTCTGCTCTTTTTGGACCACAGGTGAAGGATACCCTTACCAGGTGTGAACAGGAAGGCAAGACTCTCTCTGCTGTGGGAGTCCATTTTTCCACTCCTTCAAGACCGTATCCCAAGGGTCAGAAGAGTGGAAAAATGTGGTTCCGGAAACCCTAGGAAGCCATGCCTGACACATGTGGAGAGTTCCCCTCCAGGGGCAGAGGAGGGAACAACAATAGACGCCGCCCTAAGGGCAGAGGAGGTCCGCAAAATCAGGGCCAAAGAGAATTTTACTCTGGCAAGCCCTTCCAGCATCCCTGAAATGCTGCCCGGCTGTCCACCTTCGGAGGCAGTCGGGGGAAGATTATCGCTGTACCCAAAAGCCTGGCAAAGTATAACACAAGACAAATGGGTACTGTCTATCATATTCGAAGGTTACAAAAATCCCCTTCCTTCGCACTCCACACATTCCCAACAAATCCCTGCCAGATGTTCCACCCAATCTAAGGGATCAAGCAGTTCAAGAAATTTCAAAACTGCTAAGAAAAAGAGACATCCAGTCAGTCCCTGCAGACCAGCAAGGATCCGGAATTTATTCAAGGTTCTTTTTGGTACCAAAAAAGACAGGGGACTGGAGACCCATTCTGGATCTCAGCAGACTAAACATGTCTGTTCAAAGAACGAAGTTCCGGATGGTCATGCTACAGTCCATTTTACCCTTTCTGGGTCAGGACAATTGGATGTGCTCCATAGATCTTCAGGACGCGTACTACCATATCAAAATGGACAGACACTCCAGAAGATTCCTCTGCTTCCGGCTGGGAGCCAGTCATTATCAGTTCAGAGCTCTGCCCTTTGGTCTCACTACAGTCCCCAGGGTGTTCAAATGTTTGGCAGTAGTTACCGCTCACCTGAGACTGCAAGGATTCCAGGTGTTTCCATATTTAGACGACTGGCTCCTTACTGCAACCATCAGGCATCACCTGCTGCGAGCCAGAGACTACACCATCCAAACTTGCTCCAAACTAGGCATCACAATAAATTTCGAAACGTCTGCATTGTCGCCTTGTCAATCTATCACCTTTATAGGCGCAAACTTAAATACAAAGGACATGACAGCGAGACTTCCAGTATACAGAGTGTTAGACATTTGACGACATGTGCAGGTGTTATTAGGATGCAAAAAAATTCAGGCCAGATTCGTCCTAAGAACATTGGGTCTCATGGCAGCGGCTATCATACTAGTCACCCTCGCACGTTTTCACATAAGGATTCTTCAGTGGATGCTGTTCACACAATGGTCCTTCCAGCAACTCCCAATGTCTCACATGATAATGATCACACAGTCATGCAAAAACCAACTTGTTTGGTGGATGGTTTCCCCATCATTACACCAGGGCAGACCATTTGTTCTTCCTCCTCCAGTAGCTAGCTACGGTGACCACAGATGCCTCCCTGATCGGGTGGGGGCATTTTCAGGGCAGAACAGTCCAAGGCACCTGGCAGCCTCACGAGTACCCATCTGCATATCAACTTCTTGGAGATGAGGGCCGTGCTTTTAGCATTGCAAGCTCTTCAGAACTCTCTTCCCACTGGGACCATTGCAATTCAAACAGACAATATGTCAGTAGTATGGTACATCAACAAGCAGGGCGGAACCAAGTCCTAGCCCTTATGTCGAGAAGCACTCAGACTTTGGCAGTGGGCGATCTCTTCCCAATGGTTTCTGATAGCAGCGCACATCCCTGGGAAGTCCAACGTTATAGCAGACAGGCTGAGCAGAGCAAACTCACGAGTGGTCTCTCAATCAGACTGTGGCGGACAAAATCTTCCGCAAATGGGGTCAGCCTTGCTGCAGCCTTTTTGCCACCCCCTTCAACAGCAAGTGCGACAATTTCTTCTCTCTCCTCCCTCTTCCCGGACACTTCCCCAGAGACGCTCTAGTTCACGATTGGCCTCGGGGACTTCTTTATGCATTCCCTCCGTTTCCCCTGATTCCCAAACTAATACAGAAAGCTACTACATTGTGATGCAAGATGATCCTCATTGCCCCTTACTGGCCTCGACAAATTTGGTTCCCGTTCCTGCATCATCACCTTCTGGAGCAGCCCTGGACCCACTTCCAGACCTCCTGATCCATCAGTCGGGCGGGCTGCACCAATCTCTTCAATCTCTCCAGCTCGCTGCTTGGTCGCTCCACTTTCGACCTTAGCCAGGCTTCCGAACATCTCCCACTGGTGCGTGAAATCATCTTATCCTCGCATAAGTTTACCACTAGAAAAACTTATGCTAGTAAGTGGAAACGTTTTTCCTTATGGGCAGAAGCCAGGAATTTAGATCTCTTTTCAGCCCCTGTGCACCATATTTTAGAATTTCTAGCAGAACTTTTTCGAGCTGAATCCTCTTCTGCCACGATTAGAGTTCAGCTAGCTGCAATTTCAAACTTTCACATGGGCCTAGCTGATACAAGCATCATGTCCCATAAGCTTTGTAAAGCCTTTCTTAAAGGGACCACTCTACTTAGGCCCCCAGTAAGAGATCCCCTGCCTCCGTAGGATCTGAATTTGATTTTAGCTTCCCTGATACTGCCCCCTTTTGAACCTGCAGCTTCTTGTTCTTTGAAGTTTCTTTCTTGGAAAACCCTTCTTCTGGTTGCAATTACGTCGGCTAGAAGAGTTTCTGAACTTCAGGCTCTTTGTGTTCGTCCTCCTTACCTATTTTTTCACAATGATAGAGTTCCTCTTCGGACTAACCCTTCCTTTCTTCCAAAGGTTGCTTCTGATAATAATTTGAATCAGTCCATTGACCTACCAGTGTTTTTTCCAAATTATTCCAACAAAGCGGAATACAAATTACATCAGTTGGACGTTCATAGACAATTACGCTTTTACTTGCATAGAACCAAGCAAATCAGAAAATCAGACCAGCTGTTCCTGTCCTATGCTGAGGGTAAACAAGGTATACCGGTATCAAAAGTAGCCTTATCTAGGTGGTTGACATCTATTATTACATTATATATCAGTTAAGGAATAAAGAGCTTCCTGCTAAACCAAAAGGTCACTCCACTAGAGCTCTAGCTACTTCAGTGGCCTTTCAGGCAAGATTGCCAATGGAAACTATTTGTGCGGCAGCTACATGGGCCAATCCTCATACCTTCATTTCACATTATAAGCTGGATGTGGCCTCCAGGGGCAGAGCTGATTTTGGTTCCACTGTTCTGAAGAGTCTGTTCCGATGAGCCACCCAGGATTGAGGTGCTAGGGACTCTGTCCCAACCAGCAAGAATGAAGGCGAGATAGACAACTTAACATTAAGAAGTTATGTACCTACCATAACGTTCCATGTTAGTTGTCTTCTTCTCGCGTCCTACCCTCCATCCCCCTATCCTAGTAGACCGAGAAGAGTTCCTTATGTTTTTTTATCACTGGCTGAGTCTTCTGTGGCTATTACTTCTCACTATCAGTCTCTCCAGTAGGTTCATGCATCCTACTACAGTTTACTGTAATATTATTATTATTATTATTATAATTGTTTTTATTATGTCTGTAGTTACGTTTACCAAACGAGATCTGGGTATGTAGCGCCAGGCATTATAGGATGGTGGGGGGGGGGCTCGAGCCAGTAAGCAGCTCTCGAGCTTTTGAAGATGGCCGAGTCGGAGCCGAGGATCGGCTCCGAACCCCAACCAGCAAGAAAGAAGGCGAGAAGACAACTAACATGGAACGTTATGGTAGGTACATAACTTCTTATTCTAGAGCTTTCTTTCCTAAACCAGTGTGTGATAGTGCCCAAGTTCACAATACTTTCCTTTCATTTACAACCTGTTAGCCCTTTTTCCTCCTGTGAGTATTTTAATAACCTTAGATATAAAAGATGTACATCATCACATTCCTATTCATCCAGATTTCATGCATTTTTGAAGGTTTTCTGTGTTTGTATCGTAGCATCAGTTGTCTGCCTTGCCTTTTGGGATATCCACTGCTCCAAAAGTGTCTAGCTCTTGGTATACCCCATTGTAGACTACAGTGTATCCACATTTTTCCAAATTTAGATTACTTGCTTATCTTTGTAGAGCCTTTTTGAAAGTTTCAAGAATCGATCACTTGGACAAGCTGGGATTTAAAGAGACATCCAAAAATAATTTTTGACACCTTTACCTAGCTTGTGTTCGTGGGATATCTGTAAGACACTTCTGTACCAAAAGCTTTTCTTGCACAGAAAAAAAACAATAGATTTGTATTTAGATGTATTCCATGAGTTTTCCTGTCAGATTTTGGTCACTGCGGGGAAATACCTCAGGATTATGTATCTCATTCATCTATGATTCTCATAATACTGCTTGTAAAATTCCACATGAGAAAGATACACTGGTATCTGAAGTCTCTTTAGTCTCAGCACCAACATCCATTGTCTTTTTAGATGCCAGTTATGGGCTTTGTGAAAAGAGAAACCACTTGGTGGAGATGGCAAACATCCCTGAATCCAGTCTCCCCTTCTCCCTGACTGTCCCAAAGTAGTCGGTCACCACAGATACCTTGCACTTTGCTTGAGGAGAAGCATCAAAGGAGATACAAGTCCAAGGTATCTAAGACAGGAAAGACATACCAGACCACATGAACATAAAAGATGCTAGCTGTTATCAAGGATCTCCGCTCTCAATTGTCTGCGGTCCCCAGGACTGCTTCAGGTTATTACAGACAGTACCACAGTGATGTGGTATTTAAACAAGCAAGGGGGAGCCAGCTGTTAATAGTCATGTAGAAAAGCCATATTAGCATTAGATATAGCTTTACAGCGTGGTCTCATTCTACAGGCATCTTACATTCCATTACAGCAAAATTGTGTGGCAGATGAGCTGTGCAGGACAAAATCAGAGCCTCATGAATGGAAACTAGATCAGGGGATCTTGAAAGATTTGAGGGAGTTCCTCGGGTAGACCTTTTTGCTCTTCTCTGAGCAGTCAGCTAGCAACAGTCTGCTCCAGAATTCCACGAAAGAAGGCTTGGAAGACAGATGCCTTTTCTCTTCATTAGACAGAAATGTTTCTGTTTACTTTTTCCACCATTTCCACTGATATCCAGTTTGCTTCTGAAGATTTCCTCAAAGATCATTGTGATGACTTCCTTATGGCTCAGACAACAGTGTTTCTCTCTTCTTTTGGAATTGGCCAGGGGTAATAACTACAAGCTCCAACACAGACTGAATCTACTCACACAAGAACAGGGGTGTAAGATACATCCCCACTATTAACAACTACAAGTGAGTGCTTGGATGATAGGATCTTAATCCCTTTTAGACACCTGTTTACCAAGGTTGTTCCTCATGTACTAATGGAGGCAGAAAAGCCTGTAGTACAAACTCATAGAAAAGGAAAAGATTTTCTAGTTGGTGTTAACTCTGGTTTTGCAATGTTTATGTGAGTTACTGTCCTATGTCTTGTCTCACTCCTTTCCCAAGGTTCACTTGTTAGCCATTTCAGTATGTCTGCCCATGGATGTCCTTGTTTCAGTGCATTCTAATGCGGAAGTGTTATTACATAAGGATCTCCAAGAACACCAGTGGCTGCTCCTTGGGATCTCACTTTTGTCTTAGAGAAGCTAAAACGTGTTCCATTTGAACTAGCTTATCTGGTTGACTTGAAGTTCTTAGCATAGAAAATGTATACTGATTGCTCTGACCTCTGCAAGAAGACTGTCTGAGTTGCAAGTGCTCATGGTGGGGCAACACTATCTCATTTTCCAAAGAGGCAGGGTTTCTTTGAGAGCTAATCCTTCTTTTATGCCTAAAGTGGTATCCAAATTTATTTTAAGCCAAGTATCTATCTCATTGTGTTCTTTCCTGAACCCAGAAATGAGGGGGAAAGGATATTTCATACTTTGGATATGTTCAGACAACTCTGGTACTTTCTTGATGGAACAAATTCTTACAGAACTTTTGATTATCTGTTTATTTTTTGTGAAGGTAAGAATGGACAATCTGTGTCAAAGCAGACTATTCCAAAATGGCTGTTTCAGGCTATTATGTTTTGTTAATCCCACCATAAGAAAACTATTACAGGCAGGGTCAAGGCACACTCCATCAGGGCCTTGGCTGTATCTACGACCATTTTGGGAAGGGTTGGACTCTAGAAGCAGTTACATGGTCTTCTATACATACTTTTCCAAAACACTACAAGCTAGATTCCTTCACGAGGTCTAGGTCAGGTTTGCTAGGACTATTCTCCATGGGCTCCTGGACCATTCCTCTTTCACATACTAGATGTTGTAAGCTATGATGGTCTGCCAGTATAGCTTAGACTACTGCAGCAGTGATCAGTATGATGATCAGAGTACAGTTATATAAGTATACTTACCTTAACAGTAGATGTTTAGATAATCACTAGTGCAGTAACAGCCCCATCCCTCCACTCCCCTTAGTCTTAGTGTATTTTTTATTCCACGGTGCTGACTTATTTTTTGCATTTCCTAGCAATGTCCTCTCAGGACTTAGCCGCTTTCTCTCAGTTGGCATGAAAGCTCTGAAAGGCATGACATTCAAACCAGTCTTTCAATCAGCTCAGTTCAAGCTGTCTAATGGTTTGGATGCGTGGTAGGTGCCCTGAAGCTTTGGAAGTTGGCTGACTGTTATATCCTTAGTAAGATAATAATCCATGTAGCTTTGATTATGGAAGCAGTGATAATTCAAACACCCACTGTTATGATAAGTTTACTTACAGAACTGTACTTTATTTTTAATATTGTTAAAAAAAATTAATTTCAAGTTATGGTGGTGTGAGTCAAGGTCATGGTACACCAAATAAGCACAACCATGCTAAGCTTATTAGGTGGGTAGTTTTCATAAAGAATTTTATGTCTCCTAATTTATAGTATAACAATTTTAATTCAGACTTGATGCTGTTAATAATGTCTAGAAAAGTTGGAACATTATCTGAGTAATACATGTCCTTCATTAATTTGAATAGTTGAAATACTTGTGCCAGTGCTGTTGCATAGAGGGATAAAGCATTGACCAAGACACAGGTGACACTGACTTGATTAGCTGTCTGAGGCACTGGCAGGGGAATATGGGTGCGCCTGTCCTGGGATGGACGAATTGTATTGTTGTTGGGCATGGTCTTTATATAATCCTAGCAGACTGTAGGGCATGGAGCCAGGTTAGAGGGAGAAGGGAAGTTCGGAGGCCTGTATCCCCTGGGCCTGAAGTGAAACTCTCTTCCAGACCCATAATCTCATTGCCTAGCTACGCTTCATGCCACCGTGCTGGGGATGGAGGGTAATACTGTGTAACCCAATATGTAAGCTGGACTGTCTTGTGTAGCATTGTTGTCTCTTTTGCCCACTTAGTTCCCATGCACTTCATTGAATCTCATTGGGGAATGTTGAATCCATGGTCTGTAAGGTATAAAAGTACCAGAGTTTCCCACGAAGTTATAAGTTAAAGAAAGCTGGGTAGGGAAGTTAAGTCAGGTATCATACCTCTCAACTGTACAAATTTTCGCAGAATGTCCAGATTTTGGCCTCATATTGTTGGTCCATTTTTCATAAAATTGTGTTTTTTCTGGGAAATTAGTGGTAAATCATTAAGGATTGATGTTCAAAAATAATGACATACATTTGAGTTTCAGACTTCATATCCTTCAGAAAATTCATGCTAATGCAAAACCTGTTGTTCTATCAG
Organism: Protopterus annectens; assembly: GCF_019279795.1. Taxonomy (NCBI): domain Eukaryota; kingdom Metazoa; phylum Chordata; order Ceratodontiformes; family Protopteridae; genus Protopterus; species Protopterus annectens. The sequence continues at coordinate 1,675,085,359 of NC_056725.1, forward strand.
CTTTTAGGTTTGTAAGAGCAATATTTAAAAATTGTCCCGCTTTTATTTATGGCCTTGTCTAGATTTCTTGCTGTAAGAAGTTAAGAGCTAGGGACATCAATGATCTGAAGTGCAAGACCTGTATGCAGTAAAAAAGTTAAATATCTCTTGTTTATTTGCTTTTGTTTACCATGAATTTTCACCTGGGAAGTGAAATGTCCACTTTCAGTAGAGACCTGGGAAGAAAAGCTCCAGAACAAAGATAGAAATTTATTTTTGAGAATTCAAAAGAAAAACAGTCAACAGACATTTACGAAGTATTTCAAACCAGACTGTCAACACACGTTTACACAGCATATCAGATTAAGAAAATACATGTTTTCAAGATATTGTGAGTGAAGTCAAAAATACTATATTAATCCACTTGTACCCATAGTGGACAGAGTTAGGATTGCATATTTCATACTGTAGGTGTGGTACAGTTGCATAGTTTATAAATTACTGGGTAATATTTTAGGGCAGATTTGAATTGTTGCAGGTTATTTAAAAGCCTGATGTGGTTTGGAAGTTTGTTCCATGCCTTGGAGGTGGTGACAGAGTAGTGAGACACCGTGATGATCATTTAATTTCTTAGCAACAGTCAGTTTAAGTTCGGAAGATCTTAGGATTTGTTTGGTACATGCTATTGGATGAGATTTGACAGCGAGGGTGTTTCAAGTGGATGGTGAAATGTTTTGTGTGCTGGGAGAGAGGATAACATGTTGAGGAAGTTCAAGTCAGTTGAGAGTATTGAGCGCAGTGCAGTGGTGGAAGCTGTTTAACAGGCTGCAGGCGAATTTGCTAATTTTGTTGTAGGTGATTTCTAGTTTGTGTTTTGTAGAACGTTGGAAGCAGAAAGTATTTGGCAGCTTTTTTTTTTTTCTTACAATGATCACTTAGCAGGTGCTCTGCTCTGAGAAAAGAGCCTATTTTGCAGTGTTAATGTACAGATCATATTTTAACTCATCAATGATGACTCCTAACAATTTTGTGTTGGTGACTTTTTCTATTTTTGTGTTATTTGAGGAATTAACGTTAAGGTCAGTGTTTCTTGACTTTTATTTTGTGAAGGACTGGGTTACTTAATTACTTATAACTGGGGAGATTTTTTTAAACAGTAGAACCTCCACCTTCGTTGTGGATTCTAATTCAGTGGCAACCATTACACCCATTTATCTAGTGTGTACTTTTAACATTAGCACACAATGTCCTGGAAACATGGATCATGTTATGTACTTAATGAAGTATAACTGGGGAGATTTTTTTTAAACAGTAGAACCTCCACCTCCCTTTCTTGTGGATTCTATTACAGTGGCAACCATTATACCTATTTATCTAGGGTGTACTTTTAACATTGGCACACAATGTCCTGGAAACATGGATCATGTTATGTACTTAATGAAGTGTAACTGGAGAGATTTTTTTTAAACAGTAGAACCTCCACCTCCCTTTCTTGTGGATTCTAATACAGTGGCAACCAATTATACCCATTTATCTAGGGTGTACTTTTAACATTGGCACACAATGTCCTGGAAACATGGATCATGTTATGTTGTCTAAGAACAACAATATATCCTCTTTAACTGGAGAGAGAGTGTCAGTATAACTATAGCTCTCAACTTTTCAGATATTTGCAGAATATCCAGATTTTTTAATTCAAATTTTTGGTCCGTTTCTCATAAAATTGTAGTTTTCTGGCAAATCATTGAAGACTGAAGTCAGAAAATATTGACAGACATTTGATTTCCGGATTTCATGTCTTTTAGAATATGCATGCTAATGCAAAACCTGTTATTTTATCAACTTTCTAAGTTTGTAATAGCAACATTTAAAAATTGTCCTTATTTTTGGGACTTTCCCCCCATTATTTGTGGATTTGTCCAGAATTCTTTCTTTATGAGGCTGAGAGACATGAGTCTAACAGTAATGCAAATCATAATATTTCTGTTATTTCCCTCCTATTCTGTTTTTATTCTGGTCTGACATTCCAGTAGCAGAGGTTTTCCTTCCTGTAGTGACCAGCACAAGTTTGTGCTTTGAGATAGTAGATATGAAGTGGCTCCATTTTTTTATCTCACTCTGCAGTATGTTTTCTTACAGTTCTGTTCACAATTTTCAAGTGTCACACATCCATCTACTAGTCTGAAGAAGATTTTAATATGGAGATGGTTATTTTTTGTTAGGCACATCTTATTACCTGCTGCCTACCAACCATCATCTATCCACATTCGGTGAAAGCTGATCATGGATGACCTCATTCAGGCAGCCATCCAGATTTTTCTTATTACAGCACTATCCTCTCTAATGGTATGCGCATAATCACAAAAGTGAACTCCTGAGGTACCTGTGGGCATCCACATTCCCATACACACCTCCTGTGGTTTATCATATAAACGTGGCTTGGCAGTACCAAACACTTGTGGCCCATATCTTGCAGGATATGCACCTTTCTCTCTAGTAGGTGATAGCATTGTACCAGGCCAGACATGCCCCCCCCTCCCCAAATGGTGAAGCCCATGGTGAATGCTCACCCTTGCCTTCCATTACCTGGCTGTAGCAGTACTTGAGATATTAATTGATGTGTGGTCATCTGGTTGTAGTCAAGCTTCATACTTCTGTTCCACAGTGCAGGTATTCAAACTTTACTTTTTTATGTCTGTTATTTTCTTCCCTAAATGAGTGTATCTACTGTCCATCTGATCTTTGGCTTTGGCTAAGTCATTTAGGAAGTTTGATTGCAGCACACACAAAATATTTTAGATTTCAAAGTGTCTATTCTTTTTGTACTTTGACCACAGTGTCGATGAACGTGAAAACGCTTAATATCACTGCTATTTAAGTCTGTTGTCCTCAAAATAGTATTAGAAGTGCAGGTCTCCTTGCGGAAAGAGATGGATGTTGAGCAGCCACCAAAGACTACATCTGTTTAGCTTCAGGCATGTCTTCATTCATCACCTCTCCAAATGAAGTAATCTGTAGAAAGGTAGCAAAGGCTGTCCTTTTGGTATCTGCAGAGAGGTCCATTGCACCTGTGGGTGGTATCTTGTGTTAACTGAAGTAGGGTGTAATTAGTCTTTACTGACCATCACCTGCATGTATGGCTGCAGAAATATTTTACTAGAAGTCCTCCTTCTATGTCATCAGATTAAGGGAAGTTTACATTTAAATTTAAGCACTTACCCCTTCAGTATGTTATTTTCGTATTGAAGGTGCATTCTTTGTGTTCAAATTCTCCCCTGACATGCTAATTTTAGTAAAGTTATTAATACTGTTGGAGAGAGGTTTTTTTCACATCTGTCTCAAGAAATTTCTTCAGTTAACCAAAGTTTATCACGAATGTCCAATGTGTTATCCATGGGGACATAGCTACCTCCTTTCAAAGCATTTCAAGATTTATGGAGCCAGAACTCTCTGCATCTTGATTTGCAGCCACTAGCTCACTGGTCAGCTGACTTTGAGGAGGAGAAATTAGAAGTTATGTACTCACCATAACGTTCCATCTGAGTAGGTGACTTCATTTGGATGCAACCTGTGGGTATCGGATCCGAGCCGGCATTTCAAAAGCTTAGGCTCCGAGCTCCTAGCTCCTCCCTCTTACCCATAACCCCTTGCCAAGCCCTGACTGACCTCAGATTGAGTTTGCCTCAAAAATACTGACTACAGTACACGAAAAACAGCATAAATACTCGCTCTATAAAGGTCAGGGGGATGGAGGGGGGGATGGTTGCATCCAAATGAAGTCACCTACTCAGATGGAACGTTATGGTGAGTACATAACTTCTAAATCTGAAGTAGGCAGACTTCATTTGTCTGCAACCTGTGGGACAGAGTCCCCAGCTACCTGAATCTTGGGCGTCATGGAAGGATGTTTCGAGCACCTCTGAGCCAAAGGATGCTCTTCCTCTGGAAACAACATCCACCTTGTAATGAGAAATAAAAGTATGAGGCGAGGCCCAAGTAGCTGCAGCGCAGATATCATCCAATGAAACACGTGACTTAAAGGCGGCTGACGTGGAGACTGCCCTAGTAGAATGAGCCGTAACCCTCTGAGGAGCAGGTCTACCTGAAGTGTCATAAGCCTGCAGAATACAATTAGCAATCCACCTAGATAGTGTGACTTTAGAGACTGCTTTACCCAAAGCAAATTTAGCAAAGGAGACGAACAGCTGATCTGATTTCCTGTGACCAGCTGTTTTGTGAACATAAAAACGTAATTGTCTATGAACATCCAAGGAATGCAATTTGTATTCTCCTTTGTTTGAGTACCTGGGAAAAAACACAGGTAAATTGATTGATTGGTTAATATTAGATTCAGAAGAGACCTTCGGAAGAAAAGATGGATTGGTCCTGAGGCACACCCTATCAGGAAAGAAAGAAAGGTAAGGCGGCTTGACGCATAGAGCCTGAAGCTCAGACACTCTTCTGGCTGAAGTGATAGCTACCAAGAAGGCAGTCTTCCATGAAAGGTACTTTAGATCTGTAGAAGCTGCAGGCTCGAAGGGAGGAGCAGTAAGGGCTTGCAGAACTAACGATAAGTCCCAAGGTGGTACAACCTCCTTGACTGGAGGCCTCAATAAAAAAATCCCTTTGAGAAAGGTTTTGCATAATTTCGCCGTCATGAGGGGAGCTGTCTCATGACCAATGTGATAATGCGAGATGGCTGCCAATTGTACCTTAATCGTGGAAGAACTTGCCCCTTGATGAAAGAGGTCTGTTAAAAAATCCAGCACTGCTGACATAGGTGCTGAGAAAGGATCCAAAGTTCTCTGTACCGCCCAAATAGAGAATCTCTTCCATTTACTCCGATAAACCTGCCTGGTGGAAGGTTTATGAGCTGCCACTAAGATGGCCTTGACCGGTGATGAGATACCGGGAGTCCTAATCAAGGATGGAACTGGAGCAGCCAAGCTGTCAATTTCAGGGTGTGCAGATTGGGAACCGCAATTCCCAGAGGGTGGGAGATGAGATCCGGAATCGGATCCAGAATCCAGGGTGGATTGATTTTGTGAGACCATACAAAGGGGAACCAGGGTTGACGAGGCCAGAACGGGGCAATGAGAATCATTCTGCTCCCCAAACTGTTGGCTTTCTGCAGAAGCCTCTGCATCAGAGGTAGTGGAGGGTAGGCATAAAGGAGACCGGGAGGCCAAGCATGCACCAGAGCATCTCTCGGGAATTCCCCTGGTGGGGGAAGCAGAGCGAAGAAATTGTCGCATTTGGCGTTTGAGGGAGAGGCAAAAAGATCGCAACAGGGTTGCCCCCAAACGGCAAAAATCTTCTTCGCTACCTGAGGATTGAGAGACCACTCATGAGGAGAAAGAATGGTGCGACTGAGTTTGTCCGCAAGGATGTTGGATTTTCCCGGAATGTGCGTTGCTACCAGAAAGCGTTTGGTGGAAATTGCCCATTCCCAGACTCTCATGGCCTCTCGACAAAGGGGGTAAGACCTGGTTCCTCCCTGTTTGTTGATGTACCAGACTACCGACATGTTGTCTATCTGAATCGCAATAGTCCCTGAAGGAAGAACGTGGTGAAGTGCTTGCAACGCTAGGAGCACCGCCCTCATTTCCAGGACATTTATATGCAACGACGTCTCTGTGGGGTTCCACGTGCCTTGGACAATCTTTCCCGCAGAATGCCCCCCCCCACCCGAGGCAAGAAGCGTCCGTGGTCACTGTGGCTCGGGGAAATGCAGCACAAAAAGGTCTCCCTGTCAGGGGCTCCGGAGAAAGAAGCCATCAAAGAAGGGAATCCCTGCACGCTTTGCTGACCGCTATCGGAGTGTTGAGAGAGGAACAAAGAGGGGACCACTGAACCTGAAGGGTCCATTGAAGAACCCGCATGCGTAAGCGAGCATGAATGAGAAGCGGGATAGCTGCCGCCATTGAACCTAGGGCCCTCAGGACCCGAAGCTGCAGTTGGAGATGGTTGCAGGACCGCTGCTACATGACACTTCAGGTTGGCAATTCTGTCTGGAGTGAGGAAGGCTCGCATTGACCTGGTGTTTAGCCTTCCTCCTATGAAATCTATAGCTTGTGTGGGGTGCAGTAAAGATTTCTCCCAGTTGACAGTGATGCCCAGCCTTGGGGCTAGTTGAAGAAAGTAGTCCCTGGCTGAGCACAGAAGACGCCTTGATGATGCCGTCAGGAGCCAGTCGTCCAGGTACGGAAAGACCTGTAATCCCTGGAGCCTCAGGTGGGCCGCTACCACCGCTAGGACCTTGGTGAACACCCTGGGGGCTGAGGTGAGACCAAAGGGGAGGACCCTGAACTGGTAATGACTGGCTCCCAGCTGGAAGCGAAGAAACCTCCTGGACCGCCTGTCCATGCGAATGTGGTAGTACGCGTCCTTGAGGTCGATGGAGCACATCCAGTCGTTCTCCCTCAAGAGGGGGAGTATAGATTGAAGGGTGACCATCCGGAACTTCTGCTTGGTTACTGACAGGTTCAGAAGGGAAAGATCTAAGATTGGTCTTAAGTCCCCCGTTTTCTTTGGCACCAAAAAGAACCTGGAGTAAAACCCTGACCCGGTTTGATCTGGGGGGACGCACTGGATAGCTCTTTTTTCTAGCAGCTGTTTGATTTCGATAGCTGCTGCCTCCCTTTGGTCGGGTGGAACATCTGGGAGGCTGCGAGATCTGGGAACTTTGTACAGGGGAATTGTATAACCTCTGGATATCACGCGAAGCACCCAACGGTCTGATGTGATGGACTCCCAAGAAGTTAGGTGCCTCGAGAAACGCCCCCCGACTGCCTCCAGAGACGGACAGCCGGGCAACCCTTCAGGGCTGTTGCGTGGGTCGCTCAGAGAAAGGTTCTCTGGACCCAAAGTTTCTAGGAGCCCCTCTGCCTCTAGGACGGCGACCTCCCTGTCCTCCTCTGCCACGGGAGGACTGGTTATCCGAGCAGGTTGGGACTGCTGCGATTTCCGGAACCACATCTTCTTCTGTCCCTTTTGGTTCTTTGAGAAGGACCTCTGGGGAGCTGAGAAGCGGACTCCGACGGCAGACAGCGTCTTCCCGTCCTTTTCGCTCTGGACCAGTGTTTCGCGAACAGTCTTACCAAACAAGGCAGAACCATCAAAGGGGCATTCGCGAAAGTCGCCTTGAAGGGCTCTGCGAAATCACAGTGGCGGAGCCAGGCCTGCCGCCTCATGACTAGGCCTGCTCCGCTGGCTCTAGCGGCTCCCTCGGTAGCGTGAGAAAGTAGCCGCATAGATGTGTTAGAGACCGATCTAAGAGTGGCCATTCGGGTAGAGTATACCTGCTTATCCTCACCCGACATGGACTCTGGGGGAGATGCAGCGTATTCTTTAATCAGATCCCGCTGCATCCTGATGACGTGTGCCATATAGTTCAGCGCTCTCAAAGAGAAGGTTGCTGAACTGAAAACTCGCTTCCCGATGCGATCCATCGAGCGGGACTCCTTGCCCGGAGGATGCATAGAGGGACTCTCCTGGGCCAATTCCCTCTTAGTGGCTGCAGCCATCATCATGGCATCTACTGGGGGGCCCTTGCTCCAGTGAGTGCGGTCCGCCGGTGGGGAAAGGATGCGATCAGGACGCTTGGGAACAGGCTCAACGGTGTCCGGATCCTTCCACGCTCTGATGGAAATAAGGTCCACCAAAGGGTCGGCCGGAGGGGACACCCAAGAGGTAGATGGGCCCACCTCGAATGCCTCCAAGAATACAGACTCGTCTGAGGAAGCCTTGGGGGCAGACCACCCCCCCCTGATCCTTAACATTTCCATAATGTCTCCAAATGAGACGTCTTCAGGGGGTGATCTTGGGGAGCCTTCCCCTTCATCCAAGTCTGTATCTTCGGTAACGGACTCGGGGGAGTCCATGTGCCTCCTTTTGCACTTACGCTTCCGAGGTACTTCATCGGGGGGGCTGTCCGAGGAGTCCTCTTCCGCAGCTGGATGTTCCAAGGGAACTACTTGGGACATCGAGGCGGGCTGTCTCTGGGACCGGCTGGTGAGAGCCTGGCCCAACTGCAAGGGAGTTCGGGATGGAGCCGTGGCAGGGACCGGGGGTCCAGATGTCCTCAACAGTGCCCTTTCCACTACGTCGAAGGCCGAGGGGGAGCCAGCTTCTCTAAACCCCGAGAGCCGACCCCCACTCAGATCCGACGCACGGATCGGAGCCGGAGCCGAAACCGTCGGATCCGAGAGACCGGTGAGCTCCGACCTGGACGGAGCCGAAGACACACCAGCTCCCTCGGATCCGAGGCTCGGTCCTCGGCTCCGAGAGGTCGGGTCCGGCACCAAGCACTCAAGGGATGGGACGGATCCGAGGTGCGCCGACCTATCGGATCCGACCCACCCCCGGATCCAAGTCTGCCCGGCGCCGACAGCTCCGAACCCATGGTATGGGTCGGAGAAGGAGCCAAGGGGGTGAAAAAGGGGGTCGAAGCCCCTCCCGGATGGGGGGGGGGCTACGAGCACTCCCATTTGCATTTGGGCCTGGATGAATTTCCTCATCATCCGGTCCATATCTGCTTCACTCATAGAAAAAGTGGACCTGGTGGAGGCTACCGAAGCGGATCTAGAGAGCCGCCTTGGGGACCTCGCTGAAGGGCTAGCCTCCTCCTCCTCGGGTCCAGGAGAGAACCGAGGGGAGTGGAGCCGAGGAGGAGGAAAGCTAGAAGGCACAGGGGAGGCCCGCTTAGATGGAGGAGCCGAACTGGAGGTTTCGGCTCTCCGCTTGTGGTGCCTCTCCCTGTGCCTCTCCTTCTTCTCTCTCTCCCTAGAAGACTCTCTCTCCTCTGGCATCTTAGAAGGAGGTTGAGTCCCAGCCGGAGGAGGAGAGCCCACAGCAACAGCTTGCTGAGTAGAAGGGGCAGAAGCCGAAGCGGTATCTGGAGGGAGAAGTCCCGCCAGCACCAGCTTCGACCTCCGCTCCCTCAAAGCTCGGGGGTTGAACCCTGCACAAATGGTACAACCAGATGACAGGTGTTCAACCCCCAAGCATTCTTGCACCGAGTGTGGCCATCCGCTGGGGACAGCTTATGGCCACACTCGGTACATTTAGAGAATACAGCCTTATGGGCTTCAGACATGACAAGCCCTAATAGGCCTAAAACAACACACACACACAAACTACGCAAAAACCCGTGAAAAGTTAAAAATAAAGAGAGGAAAGCCTACACACTCAACACTAACTAATTAAATGAAAAAAGTTGAGATTTTTAAAACTTTTTCTGTCAGAAATAACTTATCTGCACCAAAAAACGCCAGGAGCTCAAGAATCCGTCGCAACTTGAAAGCGGCAAACGAAATCTGAGGTCAGTCAGGGCTTGGCAAGGGGTTATGGGTAAGAGGGAGGAGCTAGGAGCTCGGAGCCTAAGCTTTTGAAATGCCGGCTCGGATCCGAGGTCGGATCCGATACCCACAGGTTGCAGACAAATGAAGTCTGCCTACTTCAGATCCTTATTTTTACCGTAATTTGAAACTGGTTCAGCTTCTGAGGCACCTAGTATATCTTGCTTTCTGGCAGGTAAGTTATCATTTATTAGGAAGGGTGGTTGAACAGACACTGTAAGAGGGTTTATACCTGTTACACTGAGAATTCATAATCATTTAATCCATGTCATCTTCGTTAGAATTCTGTCTTTGAACAATTAATGGAGACTATATTCTAAAGTGAAAGAAGAGTTGCTTTCAAAGTTGATCAGTTCAGGCACTAAGATGCACAGGTAATGCAGTTATGATTGGTATAGCAATGCATGTATGCTCTTTTGTAGCTCCTGAGAATTTGCCCGAGGACATTAAAGCTCACATTTTTTACACTTTGTAGGAAATTTTATCTTTGGGCTAATCTTTTTAAGACAAAGTCAGGTTTAAGGAACAGCAGTAGGAGGACTACTTCTCTGGCTATCCCTTTTCCAAAAATACTATAAAGAAGGCCTGTCCAACAACCTCTCTCTTTCTAAATACCATAAATCTAAATATCTGAAGACATCTCACTCAAAATCTGAGTGAAGAGTACACTTCCTATGCTTTCATGTCCAAATTAATATGTTTATTTATTCATTTTGAACAGATGGGATAAAACTATATTATACAAACCAGTTCCATGGTCCCAAGTTCATCCCAGACAACCTGAGTTCGAGTAGGACATATTTTTCATGGGTTGCACGGTGATGGTTACTGGTTGGCAGACTGATCCTCTGGGGCAAACTAAGGCTAGCTTGAAGCTGTGAGGCAGTGCAGACTGGACATGAGCATTGGCTGCCCAGGTCATGAGCATTGACCATCTAAGTTGGTGATTGTTGTCATTGTTGACACTAGTGAAGGGGTGTCCATGTGCACGGCTGTTAGTAGTTACTAACAGATTAGGTAAGCCTTAATAAAATATTAGTAAAAGAGAGATAAATAAAGAAAAATGTAAGAAAGCTGTATGGTGCAGTGAAAGCTATATATTTTAGTTACGTCCAGGAAGAGTTCCCAAAGATAGACGTATGTGATAGGTTCATAGGTTCATAATAGGTTATCTGCCCTAGGGCATTTATAAGCCTAGCCAGAGTGTGTTTGGCTTTCGCCACCCATTTTAAATTAATTTTGCTATGCTCTTTTTCGAGGTTAGTATACTGTGCCTCTGTCTAACAGTGACACAGAAGTGATACCCGGGGTAAACCTACAATCTCCCATCCATTCATCAAGATTCCTCTTGAAGAGAGTCAATGAGGGACTCTGCCTAACCTGGACTGGGATTTTATTCCAGAGTGAAGGGAGCCTCTGGGTTATGAATCTGTCCCTCCAGCATGTCCTATTTATTTCAGTGCTGAGGTTCAAGTCTCTCGAGCGTGTAGCTCAATGGGATTTGGATTTTCTGAGGTGTAGCATGTCCATTAATTCCGGGTTGGACATGGCTTTATACGTCAGGCACAGATCGCCTCTGAGCAGGCAGTATGCCACTGAGTAGAGCTGGAGTTTCTTTAACCGGGCAGCATATGGCATCTGTTTGAGCCCTTTGAATCTTTTGGTGAGGTACTTTTGGGGTCTTTCCAGTTGCTGCAGGTGTCTGGTAAGGTACATCCCAAAAGGGGCATTGTACTCAATTATGGGCCTGATGAGAGATGAGTAAAGAGGCACAATGACCTTCCCTGATCTAGATGTGAATCCCTTCATGATTAGGTGGACTATATAAAATGTTTTTCTAACCACTTTGGCCACGTGGTTGTCAAATGAGAGATTGCTATCAACTTGGGTCCCCAGGTCCCTAATTACTTCTTCTGTACTTAATGGATTACCACCTATGTGGTAATTTGTGGGCACTTTGTTTTTGCCAAGGGGGATGACTATACACTTTTTGGTGTTTAGCTTGAGGCCATGGCTCTGGCACCAGTTGTTTGTTTCTATGAGGCCCTTTTGGAGGATGCTTGTGTCGGCTGGAGAGTCGATTATGGCACCCAGTTTCCAGTCATCTGCGAACTTGGTCAGCCACAGTCCTTCCGTGTTGGCCTGTACCTCCGAGAAATATATACCGAACAAGAGAGGTCCCAGGACTGAGCCTTGTGGGACACCACTTGTAACTTGTTTGGAGTCTGACATGGCTCCAGCAATTCTAACCATGTGGGTTCTGTCCTTGCAACCCATCTAGTGACATAGGGGTTTATATTTAAGCTGGTGAGCTTATCTATAATGCCTGAGTGGGGTATTGTATCGAAGGCTTTTGCGCGGTCCATGTAGGCTGTGTGGACCACCTTCCCCTCGTCAATGGTCTTATTGACTGTTTCAAAGAAATCAACCAGGTTTAAGAGGCAGGATCTGCCCTTAACAAAGCCGAACTGGGTAGGATCCAGTGTCTGTAGGTCCCCAATATCTTTATTTATGAGGTCCATGATGATCCTTTCCATAGCTTTGCAGACCAAGCTAGTCAGGCTTATGGGGCAATAGTTTCCAGGATCCGTTGAGGCACCACCTTTGTGGAGAGGGACCACTGTTGCTGTACGCCACTCTTTGGGTACATATCCTGTAGTATTGCTGAGATTGATCAGTAGTTTTATGTTTGGGTTTAGCTCTTCTTGGAGTTCATGTAGGACTCCGCCTGGGGCACCATCTGGTCCCATTGATGCTGTGTTTTTTGCTTTGGAGAGGGCGGCTCTTACCTGAGCATCTGAGATGTCAGGGGGGGCAGCACTCTGCTGGGATAGATATTTGCCCTTTTGGTGGGGAGGGGGGGGGAGTTTGCACTGAACCTGTCAGCTAGGATGTTGGCAATGTCTGCGGGTTCGGTGTATTTTTTGTCACTTTGGACTAATTCTGAGCATGACATTGGAAGCCAGATAGCAGGATGACCATCAAGAAAAGTGGGTCTTGGGATATAAAGGTCTTCAAATGACAGAAGAACGTGAGTTCAGAATCACAGTATACTCTGAAAAAGTAACACATTAGTGAAAGCTACAGTAAAACAATATGGAGAAAGTATATTTTTGGTAACATAATCAAACCAGACCCTTGAACTATTGCAAAGGCCTCAAGTAATAAGAAATAATAAGAAGTCAGTTTAAGACACATTTATCTTTACAAGCATTCTCACTGATATCCCTTTAATGAAAGTTTGAATAGTTCACCAGGCTGAAAATGAAACTACAGTCAATTCATGAAATGGGTGCAGTTTTGACAGTAGACTGTAACCATGTCTTGTGACAGTTAACAGGATGCAGTATGTTCAAAACGATCTCAGACTGAATCACAACTTCAGAATTCATCTAAACTGCATTTGTGCTATGAATTAGCCAAATCAGGGTATAACAGAAATGTCAGTGGCAGGACTTTCAGTAAATGGTTGCAGGATCAGTACAGCAGCAGTCTCAAAGACAGCAGAGGTAGTATGCATAAATAACAGGGTTGTGAGGGGTGACAAAGTGAAGTTTCCCTAAAAACACTTAATAATTTTGCAGTGGGTTTTCAGTTTCTCTTGTTTTTTGTGTTTTGACATTTGAGTGTATAGTTCTGCTGCTTCTGCAGTGATAGTCACCCCTCCTGACCAGCCTGGTCATGTATTTGTTATTATTACAGATTTTTAATTTTTATGTCATTCTGTAAATGTAGTTATTTATTTTTAACACCTTTATTGAATTATCACTTAAGACACAGGCAAGCAAACATTAATGTAAAAGAAAACAAACCACCTTCACATTTAAAACATTATACATCACATACATGCTTTTATACAATTACCATCAATCCAACATTACATAAACTACTCTGGTCTTGCCTTACTTTAAACATCATTCCTCCTCTGAAATATTATTCTACATGTACTGCTTCTACAATTTCCATTTTTTCTAAGTAGTTTACTCCTACATTGTTCTAAAGATCCCACTTTCAGTTCTTTTATCTCTGTTCAGTACTTCAGGTACTATTCATTTAGACCTTTATTTCCATTTTCTAGTAATTGTTATTTGGCAGCCTCCAGAATTAAACTTAACAAGGCCTTACTTTGTCTAGGCATGTTATATGCTGTACCCCAGCTCAAAAAATAATTTCCTTAGTTATTTGTTTGCTCACCTAATATTTCTCTGAGAGTACCCTGTAGATAATTTTTAGTGTCTCCAACTCATTACTCTCCTAAAGCACATATTTCCAGGTACCTCTTTTGTCCCAGTCACACCTCAGACATTTGCCTTTTACCTGAGGAAAAAAGTCTGCTTGGGGTATAGAAATGCCTATGCAAACACTTTCAAGCAAGATTCCTAAATCTTCTAGACTTTGTTGTATATTTAGGAGCCACACATATGTCCTCCTTGTTAATTGCTTATCCAGTCTCTCTTCCCAATCTTTTCTAACATCCTCTGATTAATTCCTATAGTTATTGTCCAATATTTTATATGCCCTACTAATTATCCCCTTTTAACACTAGCTTCTGTTCTAGATTCAACCAAAAACTCTACCAAAGCAGGTATTTCACTTAGGAATTCCCTATCCCTTTCCCTGTACCCTGATATCAGTCCCTGGTGGGGAAAGCAGTCTCAAAACTGCATTCCAGTGTCTTGTTGGTCTCTTCTCATTCTACTACCTGTCCCCCTCTAGTTATTTGCTCCCAATACCTAGGCTCCTCTGCCAGTTTTCTCCAGTAAATTTCAGCCCCCTCTTGGCCATTCTGTCTATCCCTAATTGTAGTCATCCATTTTGGAAGAACCTTCTTTCTCCATTCTCATGTTGGCTTAGTACTTGGATTATTTTCTGTTACTTTATGAGTATAACAATCTGTACATCTGTTATTCTCCTTAAGGATCTGCATCCAAAATCTCATTCTGTCCTGTTTCTTGAATCCACCCTTCCCCTTCATCATCATGCCTTTCCACTTTGATTTATAGCTTTCTGCATGTGATATGTATATGAGCCTTAACTGTGTAGCTCTAAAATATCCCTTTAAATTAAATTAAGTAATCCTGCTCCACCTTGTTCTTTTGGAAGTTTCTTCCTATCCCACTTAACCCTTGCCCTTTTCCCATCCCAGTTAAAATCCTTCAACTCTTAACTACTGTCCAGAACTTCTCCTAGGGTTGATAAAAGTATGCCTGACCTGTATATAAAGCTAAAGGTACTAAAAACATTTTCACTGTTTGTATCTTGCTATCCATATCCATAAACAACAGCTTCCATTTTCTCAGTTTTTATATTATCCTTTGTTTAGTCTCTTCCCACATATCCCTAGCTGCTGTAACAGAATCCTTTTTAAACCATACTCCTAAATACTTAAGTTGTTTCCCCGTAAATATTCAAGTATTGGTACATAATTTACAGCTATAGCATTTCTTTTGTCTGCATTAATTTTATATCCAGGAAAAAAGAAAACTTGAAACTGTCAGAATGTTCCACAACATTGAGATGTCCTTTACAGGTTTTATGAGATACAAAATAATATTGTCTGCAAGTAGTACCAACTTTTCTTGATTACCATATCAGTTATAGGTTCATAGGTTCATAGGTTCATACTAGGCTATCTGCCCTGGGGCATTTATAAGCCTAGCCCGATTGTGTTTGGCTTACGGCACCCCTTGATTTGAGTAGACTGTGCCCTTTTTAAAGTTTAGTTTACTGTGCCTCTGTCTGATAGTGACACGGAAGTAATCCCCGGGACAAACCTACGATCCCCCATCCACTCATCAAGATTCTTCTTGAAGAGAGTCAGTAAGGTGCTCTGCCTAACATGAATTGGAATTCTATTCCAGAGCGAAGGGAGCCTCTGGGTTATTAATCTGTCCCTCCAGCATGTTCTATTTATTTCTGTGCTGAGGTTCAAGTCCCTCGAGCGCATGGCTCTAAGGGATTTAGATTTACTGAGGTGGAGCATGTCCATTAATTCTGGGTTGGACATGGCTTTATATGTCAGGCATAGATCGCCCCGAAGTAGGCGGTATGCAACTGAGTAGAGCTGGAGTTTTTTTAACCGAGCAGCATATGGCATCTGTTTGAGTCTCTTGATCCTCCTGGTGAGGTACTTTTGGGGTCTTTCTAATTGCTGCAGGTGTCGGGTAAGGTACATCCCAAAGGGGGCATTGTATTCTATGATGGGCCCATTGAGGGATGAATAAAGGGGCACGATTACCTCTCTTGATCTAGATGTGAATCCTTTCATGATGAGGTGGGCTATGTAGAAGGTCTTTCTAACCACTTTGGCAATGTGGTTGTCAAAGGAGAGATTGCTATCAACTTGGGTCCCCAGATCCCTAATTACTTTCTCTGTACTTAATGGGTTACCAACCTATGTGGTAATTTGTGGGCACATTGTTTTTGCCAAAGGGTATGACTATACACTTTTTGGCATTTAGCTTTAGACCATGGCTCTGGCACCAGTTATCCATCTCTGCGAGACCTTTTTGAAGGATGTTTGTGTCAGCTGGAGAGTCGATTATGGCGCCCAGTTTGCAGTCATCTGCAAACTTTGTGAGCCATAGTTCTCCCACGTTGGCCTGTACCTCAGAAAAGTAAATACCGAACAAGAGAGGTCCCAGGACAGAACCTTGTGGGACGCCACTTGTGACCGGTTTCGAGTCTGACATGGCTGCAGCAACTCTGACTCCATGGGTTCTGTCTTTGAGCCAGTTTGCGACCCATCTTGTGAAATAGGGGTTTATATTTAGGCTGGATAGCTTATCTATGATGCCCGAGTGGGGTATTGTGTCAAATGCCTTTGTGAGGTCCAGATAGGCTGTGTGGACTACCTTCCCTTCATCTATGGCCTTGGTGACTGTTTTGAAGAAGTTGACCAGGTTCAAAAGGCAGGATCTGCCCTTGACAAAGCCAAATTGGGTAGGATCTAGTGTCTGTAGGTCCCCAATGTCTTTGTTTATGAGTTCCATGATGATCCTCTCCATAGCCTTGCAGACTAGGCTAGCCAGGCTTATGGGGCGATAGTTTCCAGGGTCCGCAGAGGCACCACCTTTGTGGAGTGGGACCGCTGTTGCTGTACGCCATTCTTTGGGCACATATCCTGTAGTGAGGCTGAGACTGTACAGCAGTTTTACTTGAGGGATTAGTTCTTCTTGGAGTTCATGTAGGACGCAACCCGGGACGCCATCTGGTCCCATGGAAGCAGTGTTTTTTGCTTTGGAGAGGGCGGCCTTCACCTAAGCATCAGAGATGTTTGGGAGGCTGCACTCTGCCGGGATAGATACTTGCTCTTTTGGGGGGGGGTGGAGAAGTTTGCACTGAACCTGTCTGCCAGGATATTGGCGATGTCTGTGGGTTCAGTGTATTTTTTGTCATTTAGAATCAACTCAGAACAAGTCTGGGAGTTGCATCCCAGGTTCCTAACATAACTGAAAAAAGCCTTATGATTGTCTTTAGTGTCCTGTGCAATTTTTCTCTCGAAGCTGGCCTTGGAGGATTTTATGAGGGATCGTAATTTTTTGCTAGTACTGATCAGAGATGCCTTCCCTTTTAGGGATTTTGCTCTACATCTAGTAGCTTCCTCCTTCTGTTGTACAGTTTATTTATGGCAGGGGTCCACCAGACTGGACGCCTGCCTTTGGATGATTGGGTCTTGATTTTGTTTGGGATAGCATGATCCATGCATTCCTGGAGATGTCTGTAGAATGTGTTTATATAGGATTCTGCAGTTTGGGCTGTAGTTTCCACTGGCCCTGGGGCCTTGAAGGATTCCACTTAGGTTTTGAGAAGTGTGAAGTTCGCTTTTGAGAAGTTTTTCACTGTGGTTTTCTGGGCTGGGGGTGGGGTCGGGATGTGGATATCCAGTGAAATTAATTTATGGTCTGATCTTACCAATGAGGGATATACTTCTGGTATGGAGCATAGAGTCCTCATGTTGGTAATGATCAGGTCTAGTATGTTTTCCCCTCTTGTGGGAGTGGTGACTAGTTGTTCATAGCATTTGAATTTATAAATTCCAGGAACCTTTGGGCTAAGGTGCTGGGGCTTGAGTAATGCTCCCAGTCTATGTTTGTGTAGTTGAAGTCGCCCAATATAATGGTGTTTGGAGAGATCTTCAATGTTCTCCAATGTTTTCAAGAAAGCCGAGTGGGATTCCTGACTTTGAGAGGGTAGTCTGTAGGATGCTATAAACTGAAAAGCAGTCTTGCCCACTGTCAGTTGCACATGGATGGTCTCCGATACTTCATGCAATGCCACTAACCTGGAGGTGTGGATATCCTTGATAAATATGGAAACTCCCCCTCCTTTTGTGGTTCGGTCCGGGTTTTGGGGCCGAAAAGCATGATATGAGGTATAACCTGGTAGTGCTGGGGTGCTCTCTGGAGACTTGAACCAGGTTTCTGTCACTGCACAGATATCGATGTTCTCCATACTGAGGAGAGCTTCGAGTGCATGCATCTTGAGGTTAGACTTCTGGCGTTTAGCAGCATTACCCTTAGTTTCTTGTTCCTTGTGCTGTTTATGGTGGTGGGTTTGACTTTTGAGCCTTGCCTAAAAAAGGCACTATGGGGGTGGCAAGAGCCTTTGCCAATATCCGAAAGCCCAGGGGTGACAGCAGGTGCAAGCTGTCCCTAGCAAAGCAACGTGGCTTGTCGAGCATGTCATCCCAGGCTGACAAACACTGGATCCCCTTTGAATGACACCAAAATTTTAGCCAATTGTTAAAATCGATCATTTTGTCTTTATACTGTGGCATCATTCTAGGTGAGGGTAAGATGCTTCTCAAGGTCAGGGTCATACCGGCCTGGGCTACATGATCAGAGAGCTCCTCTATGTCTCTTTTCATGTAGTCGAGGGGAGGTACGTCTCAGGTCATTCACGCCAGCATGTACAATGACAGAGTCATATTTGTATTTGCTTTGGAGTACCTGAGTGCTTGTGTTATGTGGCGGAACCTAGCGCCCGACAGGCAGCTCACTGTGACCTTCTCTTTATTCAGCCTGGTGAGTGGGATGTCAGTGTGTCTGACAATAGAGTCACCTATTACAAGAGTATCAGGTGTGTTATTCAGCCTTAAGGGCTGTGACTGCTTGGCACACTGACTTTGTGTGCTATGTGTTGTACGTGTTTTGTTTTGGGGTAGTGTTTGCTTGGATGTCTGCTTTGGAGGTCTCTGTTGCTTAGGTAGATTTTTATTTAGAACATCCGAGTATGTTTTTGTGTTTTTATGTGTTTGGTTCGCTGTTGTGGTGGGACTATGTGATACTGGAATTGTGTTGTGTGAGGTTACCTTCTCCTCCTGACTGGTTACACCAGTTTTGAGATGAGAGAGCTCAGCGTCCAGTTTGGCTATATGTTTGCATCTCTCACATATATTTGAACCTGTTTGGAGGAGGAGAGGGTTGTCCGTGTACATGAGACAGTTGTAACATTGCCTCAAAATTCCCAGATTCACCAGCTGGACTGGAGAGGAAACCATTGACTGACCTTTGGACATGCTAGAGTAATATAGGGAACTGAATTAAAACGGACCAATAGGGGACAAGGTAATCATAGAGAGTATAAGAGTAAGTAGTGCTTATGGTTTATTAGTGCTAACTTGTAAAATTACTTATTTGGGCCAGTGAGGGGCCTTAAAATGAGATTATGGTGTTTAATTTGAGAGCTAGAGCAGTTCTAAGGGAAAAAGTGAAGAGCAGACTTTGTGGAGCCAGGAATAGTTTAAACCCAATTAGGCGGCGCTGCCCGAGAGGGTTTTAAGAGAGGGAGATCAAGGAGTTAGGAATTGACCCAAAATGGCCAATAAAACTACAGTTTCAAGGCAGTAACCACTCCCACAGGGGCAGGCAGGCTGCTCAATGTTTATCACTGCCACTGGGGAACACATAGACTTCCCTTTAGCCCAAGCAAACAATGGCCTCCAAGAAACTTACAAACAGTTCAGAACAGCAAATCTGTAACTGAACTTTTTTAAATCTCAGAAAAGTGGGAAAAAAGCAAGATTTTTTTTTTTTTTTTTTTTAAGGAATGCAGAGGTTCACAAGTATCAACAAGTTAGAACAGTACAGTAAATGACCCCACACTTGAGTGCTAGGCCAGAGACAGATAAAATGCAAGTTTTAAGAAAAAAATGATTTTAAAAATAAGTGCAGGCAGGAAATTCAGTAATCAGCTCTAGGTTGTGTTCTAAATACAGTTACCAACACAGAAATCAAGTTTAACAAGCCAGAAAATGCTCAAAAGTAGGCGGCAATGCAGAAAAACGTAACAAATAATCTGAAGCAAAATACTTAAAATCTCAAAAGTGGCTCCTTTCTTCTCTCAGCGTTTTCTCCTCTTGGTGGGTGCTTCACCAACAGCCAACAAGTCTGAAAAGACGCCAAAACCATGAGGCAATCGGGTTTTAAGAGAGGGAGATCAAGGAGTTAGGAATTGACCCAAAATGGCCAATAAAACTACAGTTTCAAGGCAGCAACCACTCCCACAGGGGCAGGCAGGCTGCTCAATGTTGATCACTGCCACTGATGAACACAGAGACTTCCTAAAGGGAAAAGCCCAAGCAAACAATGTCATTGAAATTCTGAGTCCCTTATTTTGTTTGTCAGTGGCTCTAAATATAATGCAAATAAAAGGGCACCCCTGTCTGGTTCCTCTGTTCAGACACAACTTATCAGAGAGGAACCCTCCCACTTCAGTTTTTGCCCCCAGTTCCTCATATATCTTCCTTTTAACCTAACAGTGCAGAAAAATCCCCTGCAAGTACAGCAGTGCATGGCCTAAAGAAACAGTAATCCAAAAAACAAAAAGCCAGCACCAAGGTGAATGAAGTGTTACTTTATTATAAAGTTATCACAGCCAGACCGGTTTCGGCATAAATTTCAAGCCTTCCTCAGTGTAACCATAAGTGAACTTCAACATTCCTTATATACCCAACCATCCATTCAAAAAGGAACACCCAGTGGCTGCTCACAATACTTCATTTAACCCAGGAGAAATGAAAACACCTAGCTTTAATAATCCATCTTTTTTCATTATTATTAAGTATATTGTGCCAGCCAATTTTATTTGTTCTGTCCCCCTTGATAATATCAATGACAGTGAATATAAAAGATGCTGATGGATGATTAACCACATGTTTATATAGTGCATTTGTGTGCTTTTTAAGTTTGATATCGCTTAAATGCTGAGTGATCCTGAATTTCACGGGCCTGGGTGTTTGGCCCAAATAGAAGGCCGAGCATGAACAAGTGGCTAAATATATAACCCAGTCAGATGAACAATTAGCAAAAAATTTGATAGTATAAACCTGACTGCTAAACATTTTAGTCTGATTTAGTCTGTTACAATTAGTCTGATTTAGTCTGTTACAATATACACAATGGCCACAACTATAACAACCCTGAAGTACATCACCCATGAGAGTGGACTGTGTATTAGGTGCAACCACCCGGGTTCCCACCTTATAATGGTTAAAGTGGGATGCCAGCATCCTACCCCTCCTAAATCCATATTGACATCTGTTCTCAATCAAAGCCCTGATTTTCTCATCTGCCTGTAGGATGCTCCAATTTTGTTGTACCACATCACGGAAAATGCCTGTGTTACAACCGTATATACTAATTAATCTAATAGGGGCTAGCCCATTAACTTTATGTTTATATTCTAACAATTCCTGTCTGGCCATGCCACTGACCTCCCTACATGCCATGGTAATCACTCCTGGTTTATACCCACGTTCCTTAAATTTCCTGACTATATCTGTTTTGTGATGTTCATATTTGTCACTACCAGAACAAATGTGTTTGATTCTCATAAATTGAAATTTTGGTATATTATGAATGACATGTGACGGATGGTAGCTTGACGCATGTATGAGGGAATTATATTGAGAAAATTTGCGGAAAACCTGTGTATCCAAGGTACCATCCACATTTTTGGTAATTAAAACATCCAAAAATGCGATTTGATTTTGATCATATGTACAGGTGAATTCAATACCCCATTTGTTTTCATTCAGGTATTCCACAAATTCCTGAAGATATTCCAAATCACCCTTCCAAATAAGCCAACAGTCATCCAAATACCGTCGCCAGATGTCCATTTCTGGCAAAAACAAATTATGTGAGGGGTTATATATAATATGTTTTTTTTACATATTCCATGAAAAAATCGGCATAAACGGGGGCAAAAGATGCCCCCATAGCCGTATCCCTAGTTTGCCAAATGCATTTGTCCTGGTAGTAAAAAACATTTTTGGTCAAAACATGTTCCGTCATAAGTAGTAACAAAGTATTAAAACCTGGAGGATATAATTCGTCCACACCCAACCAATAGTCTATGGCCATAAGGCCAGCCCAATGGGGGATGTTGGTATAAAGGGAGGCCATATCCAGCATACAGAAATACCAATGGGGTTTGACCTGGGCATCTGATAGTATTTGTAGAAATTCCGTATTCTAGATCTCACCAGGGGCAACAGAGGTTTTAAATATTGTGTTAGAAAAAATGCCAAAGGTTCTGTTAATGATCCCCTTCCCGAAACAATCGGTCTTCCCGGAAGGTTGATTAATAATTTGTGGATTTTGGGTAGCAAGTATAAATATTGCCTTTTGGGATTGGCAACAGTAAGATGTTTAGCAGTGTTGTTAGATATGATTCCTTCATCCACAAGCAACTTGAGGAAGTCATCAATCTGATGTTTAAATGTATTGGTGTATTCCAGTGGCATTACCATATAAAACAAGCGGTTGTCAAGTTGTCTAAAGACTTTTTTTTTTATAAGTGTCAAAATCCGGTGCAATGACAATATTGGTTTTGGATTTAAGTTCCAAGTGCCCTTTGTTGGGTCTTTGAGAGGTTATGTAGTTTAATCCAGGTTTCCCCATGGTATATGTGTAGATCTTTGAGAACATTATGTAAGAATAATTGAACCACCATATGCATAGGTGGCACAAAATTCTATCTCTGAAAGTAGAAAACATGATCAGTGGTACAAGTGTCATCATTTGCATCAAAAAATAATTTCAAATTTAATATTCTCCCAAACGAATGTAAATCTGACATAAAATCATTTTCTGCCACAAAAAAGCTGATACAAAAGTCAAACCTTTATTGAGTAAATCCAATTGTTCAGGAGTGAGAGGTTGAGAGGAGATATCAAAGACATTGTTAGATCCTACTTGTTGCTCATGATTTGGGGTAAAGTCTCCACATTTGTGATGTTTCTTGTGTTTGCGTCCACCCCTGTGTTTGGGTTTCCTAAAGGGAGATCCATGCTGGTATTAATTCATTTTGGTGTGGGTGAGGTTATATCCGGTGCTATTTCAGAGTCCATATAAGAGGAAGACTCATCCCCTGATGTACCCCTGGATGAAAAACTAGATTTCCTTAGTATAGATCTTGGGCATTTCTTTTTGTTGGACTTAGAGCCAACATTGGAAAATTTTACACTTTTAAATGGGCCAAATGGTCTCCCTTTTTCATAATCCATAAGGTCCCTATTAAATTTGTGCATTTTGCACTCCTTAAGCTGTTTTTCTATATTTATATGTTTATATTCTATGTTTTTCTGTTTTTCTTATAATTCCTGTGCTAGTTGTTGTAAACATGTTGAGTAATTCCTATGGCCCCCGAATTGTTTGGATAGTTCACACAACTTAGTGACTTCCAATATACCAGAGTCTATACACCGGTCATAGTATGAAGCTAGGGCCTGTACAAAACCCATTGTTGCTTGTTGTATGCCTTCCCATTCTCTTTGCAGTTCCTCATCAATGTTATTTGCCAAGGGTTGGATCCTTACCCGTAATCCCCTGGGACTGATGTTCATGGACATATAGGCTTTGAATAAACGTAAATGCCAAACATTGGCTCTTAAATTTTTCATACTTCTAGACAACTGATTGAACAAGTCTTGACAATCAGACTCAAGTGGTATATGCTGATTCCTTTCAGAACTCTTAATCGGAGCCCCAACACCAAATATACCTAGGTCATCTCTATCAGAGGATATACCCCTGAGTAGTTGATTAAGGTCCATACCAACAGACTGAATATAATATCGAATCAGATAATGGAAGTAAACAAAAGAGTATCAACCCCTATAATTCAATGAGATAAATACTCCACACAATAATGTGATAAGGTGGGAACCCAGGTGGTTGCCCCTAATACACAGTCTACTCTCATGGGTGATGTACTTCAGGGTTGTTATAATTGTGGTCATTGTGTACATTGTAACAGATTAAATCAGACTAAAATGTTTAGCAGCCGCAACACCA
Source organism: Protopterus annectens (assembly GCF_019279795.1). NCBI lineage: Eukaryota > Metazoa > Chordata > Ceratodontiformes > Protopteridae > Protopterus > Protopterus annectens. The sequence continues at coordinate 1,675,109,000 of NC_056725.1, forward strand.
GTCAGGTTTATAATATCAAATTTTTTGCTAATTGTTCATCTGACTGGGTTATATATTTAGCCACTTGTTCATGCTCGGCCTTCTATGTGGGCCAAATGTCCAGGCCTGTTAAATTCAGGATCACTCAGCATTTAAGTGATATCAAACTTGAAAAGCACACAAATGCCCTATATAAACATGTGGTTAATCATCCATCAGCATCTTTTAGATTCACTGTCATTGATATTATCACGGGGGACAGAACAAATAAAATTGCCTGGCACAATATACTTAATAATTAAGAAAAAAGATGGATTATTAAGATAGGTGCTTTAATTTCTCCTGGGTTAAATGAAGTATTGTGAGCAGCCAATGGGTGTTCCTTTCTGAACGGATGGGTATATAAGGAGTGTTGAAGTTCATTTATGGTTATGCTGAGGCTTGAAATTTATGCCGAAACCGGTCTGTCTGTGATAACTTTATAATAAAGATACACTTCATACACCTTGGTGCTGGCTTTTTGTTTTTTGGATTCCTTTTAATTTTATTATTGTTTCAGGGGATGCAAATACTTCCACTGGCCTACTCATAAAATCCCAGATAACGTAAAGAATGGTTTCTCTGCATCAAGATCTTCCAGAAACAGATGTATTTGCTTACATTCTGCTTCACTTTGGATCATTGTCCTTTTAATTTTGTCAGCTCTTTGCCTCCCCTCTACAAAACCACATTGATTTATATCTATCAATGTTGGCAACACCTTTGCCATTCTTTTCACTATTACAGACAACCACTTTATAATCATGATTTAAAATTGAAACGGGCCAGTATGAAGCAGGGCCTGATGGTTCTTTACCATTTTAAAGTATTACAGCGAGCACAGCTGTCTTCCAAGATGGTGGTCCTTCTCCTCCTTTTAAAATATTACTGTTAAAAAAAACCTTCCGGATCTTAATCACTTTCTTTCCTCCTAGGTTCCAAACTTCCACAGGAATACTGTGTATTCCTGGAAATTTTCCTGCAGCTTGATTGTACATCACTGTTTTATTTCATCTCCTTATATTTTAGCTGCTAACTACTAACACAAATTCTTGTCTGTTTTTGTCTTAATTTCCCTACCAGATGTGAAAAAAAAAAACAGCTTGTATGCTTGACGAAGCCGAACTGTGTGGGGTCCAGCGACTGGATGTTCCCAATCTCTCCATTTATGAGTTCCATAATGATTTGTTCCATAGCCTTACAGATCAGACTGGTCAGGCTTATTGGTCGGTAGTTCCCAGGGTCAGTTGTGGCCCCACCCTTGTGTAGCGGGACCACCATTGCCGTGCGCCATTCTGTGGGCACATATCCTGTGGAGAGGCTGAGACTGAACTTTACATTATAATGCCTACATTTCTTGAAAGTGTAAAGGAAAAGAAGGCACTTGTTCACTTTATGCAAACTGGGTGCTAAAAGAGAGTCTCTGGCCAACATGGATATCCTCCAGAAGGGCCTTAATGAGACTGATGCATGGTGTCAAAGCCATGGTCTCAAGCTAAATGCTATAAAATGCATAGTAATCCCCTTTGGAAAAAACAGAGGACCCGCGAACTACCACATAGGAGGTAACCCCCTGAAATCTGAAGTAGTAATAAGGGATCTAGGGACCCAAGTAGATAGTCAGCTTTCCTTTGATAACCATGTTGCCAAGGTGGTTAGAAAATCCTTCTATGTGACCCATCTGATCACGAAAGGGTTCGCATCAAGATCTAAGGATGTAATGGTGCCCCTCTACTCTTCCCTCATCAGACACATTATTGAGTACAATGCACCAATTGGTATGTACCTGGCTAGGCATCTCCAATAGCTGGAGAGACCACAGAGGTACCTCACTAAGAGGATTACTGGCCTCAAACAGTTGCCCTGTGCAGCACGATTGAAAAAACTAAGGCTTTTCTCTCTTGCATACCCCCTTCTCAGAGGCGATCTCTGTCAAACATACAGAGCCATGTCCAACCCAACTCTGTTGAACATGCTCCATCTTAGCAAAACCAAATCCACTCAAGCTACACGCTCTAGGGATATAAACCTCAGCACAACAATGAATAGAACATGCTGGAGGGATAGATTCCCTTCGCAAAGACTTCCTTTGCTATGGAACAAGGTCCCAATCTACATAAGACAGAGCCCCTCACTATCACTCTTCAAGAGGAACCTTAACGAGTGGATGGGTAGCAGAAAGTTCACACCAGGGATCATACCAACAGCTCTACTAGATAGGGGCCAAGGGTACTAGCTGCTAGATCAAGTGCCTAGGGAACTAACCAAAGGGATGGTGAATACCGTACAATGTGGCTGGGCTAATGTATGCCTTTGGGCAGATAGCCCAGTACCTACCTATGAACTTATTATCTTTGTTGCATACAGCATTAACTGAAAATACTTCATGACATGCAATTTGTATCATGAAATGTCCCATACAAATACTTTTAAGAACAAAAAATATTTTACTTACTCTTCTTTTTTTTCTCCTTTCCTTTAGTATTTTTCCAAACATTTATGTCATAAATGGTACATATGTGTTTCCATCCCTCATAGTCAGCAAAAGTCCAATCCTTCCACTATTTATAGTAAAGTCATACTTCACAAGTAAAAGTGAACATCTCCATCAGCCATCCCACGACTCAGGTTGAAGTCCAAGGTACTCCCTTATTCCTCTAGTTAGCTCCTGTGCTTTTTTCTGTCTCTCAAGCATTTTGCTTTGGAACATTGGAAAAGCTTTCACTGGCAGTCCCATGAGAACTCTGATGTCAGAAGAATGACTCATTTCTTTTTGATTGGCAAACTATTGTATTTCCTCCTAAGCCTGTTCTGTGTCAAAAATGACTTTGATCCTCCAGGAAAAAAATACCATGAGGACAGTTTGGGACAGCAGCTGCTGGAGTCCCACATCTGCCTCTCTACATTCCCTGATTGCTGGGATAAATTTGCTTTCCTTCTGCCTGGTGTACAGTGAATAATCATTTTCCACAAGTATTCTACTGTCTCCAGTGTTTAATACATACCTCTCAAACTGAAATCATAAAAAATCTGGACAAAGGCACATGGAAAATAGGTGCAAATATGTATGCTGATCAGCATAAAATTTGTGTACATATAATTATGTAACCCCACCCACTCTGGAATTGTGGGATGCCAACTTTTAAATGCAAACTAAAGAACAGACAAAATATTACACACAAAATAAACAGAACAACAGGGCTTTATTTAAATTAATATTTGAATTGTATCAAACTTTGAACTTGTGCAGACTGCAAGACTAAAATACAAATTTCTTTTATAACTGCTTCAGTCTTCTACAACCAGAAAATATATGAGCTGGATTTAAACAGAGGAAATCATCAGATGGGTAAATTACGGAGTAAACACTTTTTAGCAAGTCCAATTAGTTCTTTCAATGCAGAGAAGTGTAGCAATTAATTGAATTCAAATAAGTGTAGTAATGTATGGATTTAGCTAACAGTAGGAATACGTTCAGTGTAATTTCTGCAAAGATCATCATTATGAAACAATATTTTCTATGGAAAATATTTAAGCAGTCTATTGCAGAATTATCCATACAAAACATTACCTTTGAAACACATTTAAGCTCCTGAACTTACATTGTGTTTAGCTGTTTTTTAAGAATGATCATCTACAAATAAAGTGCCTGTTGCCCTTGAAGAATAAATTGCCTATGTTACATTAAAAAAAAATGATAAGTTCCTAATATTGCAATAGGGAATGGATGGCAAACTGATAGGGTCATAGTAAGGTATCTCTGCCAAAGAGGACATTTTCAGGACTGCAGCATCCACCCCTTTTAAAAGTACAACACAGTACAATATCAGCAATCCATCTACATACTGTAGGAGTAGAACCCACAGCCTTCTGCCTCAAAAGCAAGTATACTACCTGTTGTGCTACTAACAACACAAACAGACTTGGCATAAGTAGCACTAAACTTCTCTCCCCCTGAAGAACTGTGTAACACAAGAAATGTGGAAAAAGCCAAAATGTGTTTTTTTTTGGGGGGGGGGGTACAAAGGCCTAAAACCAGGGATACATTAAACATTTCTTGTATAATCTTAGAAAGTTGCTAGAATAAAATGTTTTGTGTTACTGTGCATGGTGGCTGTCAGTATCTAGTGAATTCAGTTCTCACTGGTTTATCAGAAAACCACAAATTATATGAGGAACAGACCAAAAGTATGAGCCAAACATTCCAGACATTCTGTGAAACTTTGGACTGTTGAGAACTATGGACTTAACTCCTTGAATCACAAGTGGTGGTATGGGTAGAGAATTTAGGCTATTGCTTCTTGTACCTAAGGTACACGGTTCGAGTCTGAGTAACCCTAACCACACACACTATTCTCTTCTAAGAAGTAAATGAATGCAGCGTGCAGTGAGAACATATGCTTCAAGTCCCACACATACTTCAAATGCAGCAAGAAATTATACTTCCGGTCCCACACACACTTCAAATGCAGCAAGAAAACATCACATAACTAGCTTGATAGTCTTTTCTTTTGCCTTTTTTGCTTTACCTGGAGGAGCCACTGCGCACTGCCTGAGAAGACTTAAACCCGCGGAGTGGTACAGTTAAAAATTAAGTAGTAATGAATGCAGTTGAATTCTGACAGGCTGTCATCGCTCCCTGCATGTAATGCCGTCTGGAACACATTCGTCCTAAAAAAAAAAAAAAAAAAAAAAAAACTTCCTGGGAAATTCAGAAATTAAGGGGCCAATTTGGAATTTGTGGCACCCCAATATTTTGCCCACAAAATCGGCATTTACCAAGGAATTCAGTACGTTTGAGAGGTATGGTTTAACACTTTGCCATTTTGCCACAGTTTGTTAGGATCAATTCTTTCTGCTGGTATGATTGCATCTTTAATAGATTTATCACTCAGAGACTCCCTGTGCTGTGGAATAGAGTCCCGGTCCATGTGAGGCAG